>NW_017304196.1:672001-703354 GCF_001594115.1 Trachymyrmex septentrionalis | reverse complement strand
GGGGGGGGGACACTCCGTGGAATCCACGACGGTATCCGCAGCGGGAACGCGATGTAACGACGACGCATCGGCTGCATCTCGTCGACAGAAGAACTTGTTACGATAAGCGAAGGGGGCTAGAGGGGGATGTAGCAAGTATGCAGAGAAGATATCCAGGAAGTACGTGTAAAAGACTGAAAGGTAGAGCGTCTCTTAGCCTTTAGTTGACGATAAAGCGCCGCGCCTACTTTGTAGCAGCAGCAGCGGCGGCGGCGGCTCTTCACTCGATTCTCCACCCCCATCTCTCCATCTCTCTCTTTCTCATTGCAAACTACCATCGACACTTCACATCATTTCACAACCCTTTCTTTCCTATCTACCTATCTACAACCATCGTATTCAAACCCCTTCACGCGCAGTCGACAGAGCGTTTCTTCCCCTATATATATTCCGTGTTATGTTTTTTCACTTACGTATGCGACCACATTACGGTATGTACTGGGAATAGGGAAGAAATATAAGAAAGAGAAAAGTAGGAGCGCGTTCTCTGATCTTTTCTGTACCAATACAACTTCGAGGATTCTTGAAGAATAGAAAAATTCTTTGTGAAATCTCTCTTTATGTTGTTCTATTTTGAAATATTAATTTTATGCATTTGTTTCCCCGTGTATTAAGGCAATTATAGCTGTCGTCTCATTAAGAGCAAAATAAAAGCAGTTAAAAAAATTATTAAAAAGAGTTACTTTCTCACAAAGATGATTATGCTAATAAAATTTAATTTTCGAAGGAAAATAAAAAAAATTGAATAGCATAACAGAAATTTATAATATATAATAATAAGCAATATACATATTCATTCATATATATTCTCATATATATTTATAATTTATTATTTTTTGTTTTCTTTTTTTTTTTTTTTAATTAATTCATGACGATAAAATACAATATCTTTGTGCAAAATGCATCCAATAGATGTTAAAAATAAGCGTAATGAAATTTCGATATGCATGAAATGCGAAATGTATATGCGGTATATATTCATGAATGAGACGAAAGAGGTGAAGTTCAAATAGCATTCGGAATCGCCATAGCAAAGGCTTAAAGTCCGTATCATCGACTACGTGAGATCGCGCGGATGAGTTTTCCGATACGTTAATCGGGTCGGATAGCATTCTCGTTCGACACTGATCTGCTCTCTATATTCGTAAGAGCGGAAGCAGACTGTCGTCGAGATCTATAAGAGAATAATCCTCAAGAATAATCCTACTTGCAATGCATATGACTGTCACCGGTAGAAGAAGTAGCTATTTTTTCTGCATAGTTCGACGCAATGCATTTCACTTTACAATAGTAATTTTAAAAAATCACGAACCGTAAGCAAAGAAATTCTTCGAATTCCAATCGGCTTTTTGCGATCGATGGCTTAACAGAATTTTTATTTTCAGATTAAATTTATTGTTTGTGTCCTCGAAGGAGAAAAATTTATATGTACAGAAAAATATGATCTTTTAATAAAAATTCACTTCACTTGTTTTAAATATACAACGATATTGAATATAACAGGACATATGTTCATCAAAAATTATTTTGTTCAATAAAGCTTCTATATAAACTATATAGGTGTATTACACTGAAAGAAAGAATTGGCTGCAGCAGCCAATTTTTGACTGCATTAGCCTATCCGCAGTGTCAGTATAGGATTTCGATAGGCTAACACAACCAAAAATTGTCAAGAAATGTCATTAATATCATCACAGTAACAAAACAGGAATATTTTTTTCTATATATTTGTATATTTACCAAGTTTTAAAGCACTCGTTACTTTTTGCGTTTTTAGTGGTCAATTTGTATTAATTCCAATAGGACGCATTTTATAAATCAATTTTCCACAGAGATGCAGTACATCTGAAACGTTTATACACCCATATATGGAACAGCGAGCGGATTTATGTGATTGAATTTCAAAGCTATCAGTCAACCAATAATTTCTTTATCATTCATTGGATTCCATCGATTTTCAATTTCTTTTATCGAAAAGATAATTTTTGTGCAATTTGTGTTACGTACACATGTTAGGTAAAATTTGCAATTAGCTACATAATTAATAAAATTTTAATAAAAATAATTTCTATACAAAAAAATTAATAATTGTTCTTCCATTATAAATCTGACATCTACGTCTTATAGAATTTCATACTCCTTAAAAAATTTATAGTTTACTTTAGATTACCTAACAAGAATTTCTCACGCGTTGTAATAGTCTGTTAGGAATAGATAAAAATACGTATAAACTTATCGGAAATGCGTTAACCTTTTTATTTTTTCAAAGAAAATTTAGAAAATATAACTATCAGGAAATATTTTCATCATAAATTAAATTCTAATAATGACTAGAAATGAACCGAGTAATTATTTGCACATATATAACATCTTATAAGTCAGCGAAATAAAGTGAGTAGAATCATTTCTAAAATTATTAATTAAAAAATAAAGAAAAGTAAAGAAAAAGTAAAAGAAGAAAAAAAATAAGGAAAAATAAAGAAAATTGAAATTCGAATTATTTTTATAATTTAAGATAACTTATTTTATATATTTTTTATGATATTAAAATCATTGTATGATCAGTTTTGATTTTATAAGAAAATGTGTATAATGTTATTTTACAATATATTCGAGATTCTAAAATAATCAATAAATAATCATTACAATGTTTGTCGTTAAATTGCTTATTTACGCCGGCATTTGTGGTTAATATAGCCGTCAGAGTTGTTCAGTTCTAAGATTGCTTCCAAATACAGTTCCTTAACGATAAGACAATGTAATTCTACCTATCATTCAACTCCGATTATTATCAAATAAAATCCAAGAAAACGTTATAAACTCATTTGCAAGGCGAATATACTTTCCTCTACGTCAGTATACGTTACCTTAATTTCGACAGCGTTGTTCTTTACAATCTCGTGATGCATATAGATACAGTTCCTAGATACGATTGCACTTTACCTACCTACTACATACATACATATGCATAGTAGGCATGTACGTATATTGTAATCATGGTTTATAGCGGAGGGTGAGTTCGGCACGCGCCAGCTCTTACAATGTAATTTCTTATTCCCAAGCATCGTCACCGCCTCTCATCGGCACGCGACTGATACAGATAAGGATCGATCTTTGCCTCAAAAATATACAAAATGTCTTATGATTATCAAAAGCACTTTCAACTACTCATAAATATTACACATAGATTTTTAAACGTATAAATTATATTACTTTTATTAATCTGTAAAGCGATAGTAAAAGTTATCCTACTGCTGTATCACAGAATATAATTATAGCTAAATTATAGTAAAAATGGATAAATATATAACAATCAATAATATGTTAAAAGTTCTTTCAAAACTTGAATTCATGTACAGTACAAATTCAAAATCAATGCTCATTAAACATGTTGAAAATAGCCAATACCTCTTTTCCAACAATTCCAATAGGTTCTGCAATAATTATTAAAAAATTGTAAAGATTTATCGATCTTTATAAAGATTTATCTTCTTTGAAAAATAGTTGATATAAAATATGAAATAGACTACGGTCAGCATAACGTTCAGTAGTTCTGCTGTAACACCCTGTGTATCGTATACAGATAGCATGAAGACCCGATGGTGGCATGGATAAACGAAATTGACTCCTCGACGAGTCGAGTCGTTTTCGAAACGTATATTGATATCGGCTCGTGGCTTACGAATCCCGGCCCGCATTGACTCGAATCAATTTCCTTGGCTAGTCGATGCTTATCGACAACTCTGCTTCCTCTATCAATGTTTGGTCGGTGATCGATCGAGCTACGTTCCGATTTCGTTTAATTTTCATCACGTGACAGTGGATCTCCATTGCTGAAAGCAGTACACGCGATCGCAAGACTTCGATTTACGGTTCACTGTCGAGCAACTTTAAATCGGTAATTAAAATCAGTGATCGGCAATCGATCGTTAAACAAAGCCACCTTTAGGAGTCACCTCTGTGCAATGTTCTTCATATCTTTCATCAAGAAAAGGTAATATTGTTATTGCATTTGCAATTTAGGTCAATATAAAAGATTCAAGAATTGCGATACAATCGAAAAGATAATTTTTTTAAAAACAAGTATTAAGAATTGGAAGTGACATATATATTTTTTTAATAAAAAGGATTTTTTAATATATTTCAACATCGTCTCGTATCAGTCACATAACTAATTGACTACTAGTGACACACATCACTAATAAAACAAATCTGACAATGTACGATTCAAAATTCACGAATTTTTTAATTATATATACTGAAAATTAAAAAAAAGGTACAAGTTTTCCAATAGTCAATTATCTGATAAAAATAAAACTTGATTTTATAGTTAAAGATCGAGACACGCGTGCAAATGGGAACACAAACGCGATAGGACAGTCATGAGTCGATTCCAATTGTTGGACACGAGGTCGATCTGTTTCGAACACAATTCTACGACGTGCATCGTTACTTTTAACGTTGTACGAAAAGTTTCGTTGGGTCACAGTTACTTTGGTTACTTTGTACATCCATGTTTTCCCGTTTCTTTCTCCTTCTCCTTTTCTTTTTCTTCTCAAGCTATACTTCCTTTTCTGTTTCTTCTCAAGCTATGCTTTCCTGAAGATGTTTTAAATTCGGAAAAATAATTTGGAAGAATAATAAACAATCATTTATATCTATTACTGTACAGTACATTCAAAATTCTTTTAATTTAATCTCTCACAATAAATCTTCGAATATGTAAATATACTAAACGTGCATGTTAAAAAAATTTCAATTTGTGTTCAATGTAAAAACACTAGAATTTTCGGCAATAAAATAAATTAATAAAATAATAATTCGAAAGACGTTATAAGACATAAATTCGAAAAGACGAAAAGCAAAACGGGATCAAGCTTAATGTAATTCATATTCAAGTCGAATGCATACAAATTGTGTGCGTACGCATGTATACAATTCGACATGTCTCATACGTAGGTAACGGGCCTTTATTTGCGCTGTAATTTTACTTTAATAATATAGCTCCACATAATTTCGCCGTGTTATTTCACTTAAGCCACTAAATACAAAATATATACCTACTCCTACGGACATTTGCATTTATATTGGCTTATTATACGCGCGGCCAGCATTACTCAGCCAACCACCACCTGCACCATTGCCACCTCTATCGTACGGTTATTCTACTTGGCACATTTTTACGCAATCGATACCTTCTTAACGGCAAAGAGCTTAACGCTGATCGAATAATAAATGTAATTTATTTCGTGTGATCTAAAGCAGTTACGATGAGAACGAATTCTTTGCTGTTTTTCTGAGTACATAGTTATAATTCGATGCCTGAATTGCATCGAAATAAGAAACTTTAAATGTGTCACACGCAAAGCTAAAATATTCTGACACCAGACAAAGGATGATCACAGAGTAACTAAAATATTCTACTTTTCACTTAGTTTTTAATAAATTAAACATTTATATATTACAGTTGTTAGTAAGAAAGTTTAATAAGGAAAAACACAATGTAATTTAAAACAAGGAAAACTTATTTAACTTATAAACTAATATTTTAATTTGAAAATTTAACTCTTCCAAGACTTCTCTCTTATATAAATAAAAGTAAAATGTGTGTCTCTCTCTCTCTCTCTCTCTCTCTCTCTCTCCCTCTTTCCTTCTCTCGAATATTAAACATATTTTATAATTTAGAAACGTGTTTGTTTTTTATTCTAATAATGTGCATTTTTATTAACAATTACATTTATATACGCATATAGGTTTATGTACTTGTTTGATATTTCAGATTTATGTCATACTTTTTCTGTTTACAGATTCTGTAATTAATTTGAAGTTTTCTTATAAAAATATAAAAAGATAAATAATAAGTCTAAGTTATGAATAATTAAACATAAGACTCCCACGACAATAAGTGAGAACTTACATAAACATAAAATCATGTTTTTCTTTTTTTTTTTTTTTTTTTTCAAAAAAGATCTTGAAGAAATTTAGATTTCCAAGATTATAAATACATTTAATGTCAGAAGTCAAAAATCTCGATAAACGACAACGTCTCTCGACATTTTTGCTGAAGATCGATTCAAAACTGTTTAAAGTATCCATAGGTGAAAGGTAATCTGTTAACTCTAGGTCACTTTATGTACAGACGTAAATGTCATTCTTAGCACAAGAAAAAAGTAAAAAAAGTAAAAATAGATATTTTCAGCTTATAATTGTACAGAGAAAAATAAAATTTCGTTAAGTTCGCTATAGTTCTGATTTTTTTTTAATTCCAGTGTCTTTTTCTTTATATTATTACATTTTCTTCACACATAATTCCAATCGGAGGAAAAGAGATCGCAAGTGGATCCACACAGTGGCCATTTCATTTGATGCAACTTAGCTTTAGAATCATCGTTATGTACGCGTATGTTAATAATCATTACTATATAAAACATAATATTAAATACAATAATATAAAATATATATGTATATATTAATCATTACTATATATATATATATGTTATGAAATTTTAATTTTATCCTTCTATCAATCTACCGTCCATACTTTATAGTTTTCAAACGTTCGTATCAAGTCTACTTCAACGGAAATCTCAGCCAAACTCGAGCTACCCTTCGACTGTAGCTCTATTGTCGGCGACGCGCGACGGTCGGACGTGCAGTGCCTATCTACCGATCTATCACTGTGGTAATTAAGTCAAACAAAGGCAAGCGTGACGATCGATTCAACCGTGCAGCACCGACAAAATGTCACGTCGCCGTTCTCTCTCGCTTCTCTGCGCACGTCGGATAAAACAACCTCGCTCGATATTACTGAGGTTAAATATCGCGAGACGGTCGCGCCGTGGCAAGAAGAGCATCGGCGCCTATCTTAGCTCCTACTACCGCTAATACTCTTAAGATAAATTTTACATCGGCAGCCCGACCAACGCTACGCACCGAAGACTTTAATCTTCTGCCTGAGTTTCTATCTTTACGTAAATATTATGCAAGTGGATAAGCGCCCCTCTAAGAGAAACGGTAGAAGAAATAAACTTTCCAAATAAAACAAACGTAGCGAAGTGTGCATCATCGAAATTCAAGACGGCTGAAATTTGTGTAATGTGTGATATCACAATGGAGGAACTTGTACTCCTGAGATAAGAAAAATTTATTAAGCGCCAATTTGGAAATCCAATCTATTTTTAAACGATTATATATATAGTTTTCCAAATTAATCTGTGCATGACCCAATCGTATTATTTTTCGCATCATTAAACGTCCGACATTATTCCAGCCGTTCCATAGAAGAGCACAATTAGAACTGGCAAATGAGTATGGACAGTGGTGGAATCGGTCAAAAGCGTGCTCGAGATGGAAAAGCAGCAGCATTGTATATTTTCGATGAGCGTAAAAAAAAAAGAAAGGGATCATTTATTTACTGTACAGTACAATCTCCGAGCAATGAGGAAAATATTCTTATTTTTCTATCATACGCTGCAAACTACTCAAGTCAAAACTAGCAATAAAACAAAAGATCGTTAACTCGTGAAGAGTGGTACTGCATTTGAACATTTTGAAAAAAACAAATAAAGAGATTTCTCATTCTGTAATGTTTCATTGTAAATTGTTTTTAGCTACATTTAAAAACGTAACCAATCAAAAACTTCAGTTAAAAGTAATCGCTTCCTCATAAATCGCACGTACAATTATGTCAGCATTCACTGATTAGATGTCCGCTCAATCACATCGCAATTGGACATGCTTTAAACCGCAATATAAAAACTATTGAAGAAAATAATCGCCAGTGTCGTTATTGTTTAACTTTTCACAAACTTTCACGTTGTTGCAGCAGCTTCAAAATGATCTTGTATGTCGATAAATTTTAAATATTTTATTGTCGCAATATATATATATATATATATTATCGTCAGATTTCGTGAAATCCTGCATATAAAATTATAAAAATAAATGCAAATATAAACAGATGAAGATATCATTAGAAAGATGACTACAATTCCGGTGTATCTTACAGTATACAATAATAATTGAATGTTGAGATCTGAAGCGAATACACTGTGTATCCTTCCCCAAGAAGATATCTTCTGAATTATTAAAGAATAAGGGTTCGCATAATCCATTATATCGGAAAAATAGCTTCGCAGCGACTCAATACATTCATCGACGTTATTATATTACATAGTAACGCCTATATTCAGCAGATTTATGGAGAAGATTCGAATAAATTGTAATAAACATGATAATGATATCTTGATGTCTTAAAATTCAACATGTGGATATGCATGAAGCAAAGTTAAGTATCTAATATTTATTAATTCTGTAGCTTATTTAAACGCGATAATTCCAATAACACAGTTGTATTATATTTTCTAAAAAAATATATTTAAGAAGTTATGAAAGTGAGATTTAACGTGTTTTCCTATTTAATAAAAAAAAAAATTGTTAATGTATTACGTTAACGTATTTACAATCGGATATAAAATAACGCTTGAGAGTGAAATCTTTTTTTCCCTATCGATAGTAAAAGAAAATTAGCGAATATTATAGTAACGCCCTAAATATATTATATATTACATAGTTATTATAATATTATTATACAAGTAATATTCTGAATATAAAAAATACAAAAACAAAAGAATAATATATCGTCTACATGAAATACTGATTAACTCGGGGCCGGCTTCTGTAGCTTTCGGAAGTGCGTTATATAACTTGCCATCCGGCAGTAATGTATCCAGAGATAACGAAATTCTGGTTAGAATATATAAGCATTCTTCACGGAAAGAAAAAGAAGAAAGAAATACTTTTAGGCAAAGAATAGATAATTAGCTTTTGTATTGTACCATCATACGCAGACACTATAGAAATGTTGGTGAATAGAATATATCGTACTAATACAATAAATACGAAAGATTAGTGTTTATTACAATTTCCCTCGCGATTAACTCGCGATTAACTCGCGATTAACTCGCGAGACGAATCTCGCACGTACGATTTATGTTAAATATTATTTGTCTAACGGAAATATAATTTGTCAGTCGCGAAACGTGATGAATCGCAAAAGAGCTTTAAAGAATTTCATCTTCTCACTGTTGTAAAATTCAACGGCTCACGAAATACATGGAAATTGAATTGAAATTACATAACGAGGGTGATATCGGAATGTGTAGCACATTCGTGAGATGGAAAGTGAATAAGAGTAATTGGGAAATCTGTTATGAAATTCGGTCTTAATCTCTGCGAAAGAGCATGTATCCATTAAAGAGGGTTGACGGTGCAGTGGTATGTTTCTCCGTCGGAAGTGGAGTTTCATATTTCATCTTAAGCGTCTCTCACTAAGCACGACTGTCTCCTCGGACAATCTTTCATAGCCGCCGCGTAAACGAGACTGATTTTCTCCATAACTAGATTTACTATGCATTTAACGCACAATGCTAGAAAACTTTGTATATAAAGCTGATATTTTTTTTTTATAACTGCGTAGACTATTACGTAACTATGTTCGTATTCAATAAAATTATAAAAATTTGAACAAAAAGATAACAGAATGACAGTTGTATGCAATGATATTCAGATTTCATATTTTTTTTTTTTTCCAAGCAATCATGATGCATGTTTACATTGAAAAATGGTTTATCTTCATGGGTATACATATTTAAAAAAAGATTGCATTGTACCGATGTAATTAATTTTGCATGCATGGATTCAATAAATCGCTCGTTATTTATGAATCACAATTGTAAATAATAAATATAATAAATTTTAGTTAAAATGTTTCCAATAACTTTTGTTATTTCTTCGAGAAGAGAAATTGAAATTTATCTTTTCTATATCTGGTGTATTAATTCTGATTAACACAATTTCATTTCATAATATTCAAGAATTAAAAAGGTGTTATTACAATTATTAATTGTATAATAGAAATTACATGGATTGTCCATTAACCGATATGTTTTAAATCTTCGTTTAATTTAAACATTATTTAGAATAATAATATTCACAATGCACAGAAATTAGAAAAACAATGCACATTTTTAAATTTAATGAACTAATACATTACATATAAATACATTTTTTTATCGCGTGAATTTTTAAAACGATCTAAATATCAATTCAAATGTCAAAATGCATGTGATTTTATACGCTTATAAAATACGCGAATAATTTCGCAATATAATTTTGCAACTCAAATATATATCTACCTATTATTCAGAAATATATCTATCTATTATAATATATATATGTATTGACATTAACAACAAAAGGAAGAAAGAGAAGACAGTTCTCCTAAAAATAAATGAATAGACTATTACACAACCCCTTTTTTTTCCCTTTCTCTCTCGCTATTCCTATTTCGTAAACATGGTCTTGTTTCCAATAAAGGGACGATATATTTACTGCAACGCAATACGACTGATGTTAAATATTGACAAGAAATTGTCGATTTTCGGCGCCAACATCAATCACGTTTCATGTAAAACATTTATTCAGCCATCTAGATCAATGCTTGAAATAATCAAATTGCGGTTGAAAATTTAGTAGATCGTGGAAATTAAAAAAAATAAAAGAAGTAACCTTAACGATCTTCGGAAAAGAGGAAGTCGTGGCGCGGCTTCGTCCGGGAGATATAGTTGAAGAATTTCTTCGAAAGAGATCGGTTCAGCAATCGATTTCGTCGATTTCTCGCGTATATCGGAGGTAAATAAACCACGCGAGTACGGAACGCCTCGATTCAACATGAAATATCGAGACTTATCTTTCATCAGCAGTGAACCATAGAAATGAGAAAGCACTGCTCTCGCCGCGGGAAACCGCTTAAAATCGCTCGAGGCGGAGGTAAAGAGAGAACGGGAGGGTATAAAAACGTACCCCGCAAGGAATTGCGAGATGGTGGTTAAAGGATTGCCGCGCACCGACAACTTCGACAAAATGTGTGGTACGCTTCCCCCCCCCCCTCCCCCCTCACTACCGCTCTATGACAAAAACGCAAGAGGATATGTATATCGCTCGTGCGTGAATGGTCGAACTTATCATCAAAATGCTATTAAGAATTTTTGTATCTGTCTAGATTGTGGCTGAGAAAAAGTAAATGTTTTTAAAAAGTGAAGACACATCATAACTTCGCGTGTACAACAGTAAACTCGCAAGAAGCGACTTTCAAGAATTACAACAATGAAAAAGTATCGTATTATTTACGAATTTATAAAATTAATATATACGCGTAGCGCTATTCTTTATTACTCTATGTAATGTTAAATGATGTTTAAAGAAAATCGTCGCAATTTGTATAAAAACAAGTTTTCACTTTGTTTGAATTGATATGTGACGTCATTATAATAATAGATTAATTTAAAGACAGTTTATAAATAAAGTTTATAAATAAAATAAAGAGGTCCTTTTACATATTGAGTCTGTACGTTATGTTTTTCATAAATAAAATATTGACCCTTTCAAAACTAAAGATTTTAAATTGTAAGAGAGTACTTTGAAGTTGGTCATCTCTCAGACCCTTTTCAGGATGGTGTAAATTTTTTACGTATTTATATCGATACGAGGTTACAAAGTCATAACGTTGCTTTGCGACAATCTTTTTCCGAAATGCGTTATGTCAAGCACAGAGGCGACTTTTGATGAAATATTGATTGCGATTATACGTAATAACGATGCAAAAATGTGTTTTCGCATCCGCGACTGAGCGTCTCTTCAGTCGTAATAATCTTCTCGGAGGCTACACCGTGTATTCTCTTCTGCGTTATTTTTACGTTCGCGTGACGTTTTGTGAATTATATACCCGCGACTTGTTAAATTCGTGTTAATGCTGAATAAACTCCGACGTCATAAAATGTATGCTCCCGTACACTCGCGAACCTAAGTAAATTCAGCCTTGTTTATACCCGCTTTAGGACATTTTATGAAATTACGCGCTGCTAGTCCGACTGGCACGCACGCGGCGGCATATTTTCCGCATCGCGTTCGAATGCTCCGCGACGAGACGGATAATAATTCCGTATAAACGTACATAATCCCTCGCCCGTATATAATTCTCTAGCGAGGCCATTTTCTCCGTTAGAAAAGCATATAACGAATCCATTATCTCGAGTACACTCGTAATACGTGGTAATATTATACGATGGATAAACAAAGTAGACGATAAACGATGATTGTTCGTAAAGAAAACAACGTCTCGAAATTGATTGAAGAAGCGGTGGTTGAACGATTATTAAATAATTCTAGATTCCGTAGATGGGGGGAAAAAAACCGACTCGACACACTTTCGTAGTACACAGAATCTTTCTAGGTGACGTCTGTGTACGTAGCATCGAAATACGAAGTTTTCCTACGGGTTTCGCTTTTCGACGCGCGCTACGGATCCAACTTTTACCAACGGGAAGGACAAAATAGAAAGGGGGAAAAAGAAACAAATTCAGACAGCGGATAAACCTGAGAACAGTAGCTTTCGCGATTCGCGGAAGAGGCTTCTTGCGATCGTAACGAGAACGACAACGGTCTCCGCTTATCGCGCTTAAATGGGTTACGCTCGTTGCAAGCCGAAATCGGGAGTCCTGGCCCTAAACCCTGGGCGCAGCCTCCGCTTCCTCTTATCGGCGCTCGCCTGCTTTGTCGCGAGCTTTTGTCCGCCGGAAGCATTGTGCGCGGCCGGTGACGTGCCGTATTCAACTACGTACTGCAAAAACCACCCTCAATCCGGTGCGCGCGCGCCGTTTTATTTGTTTTATTTCTCTTTCAATTTTACCGATCTGTAAACCAAACTTTGTCCGTATAAGTTGACGGAGAAGAAAAACCAGGTAGCGAGAATATATCATATGTACACATATGTAACGTGTGTGTGTGTGTGTGTGTGTGTGTGTGTGTGTGTGAAAGTGTACAAACGTGCCGATATGCTTCTCTTTTTCGTTGGCATATCGTGTTGCGCTACGAGATTTGCATCGTTGAAAATACGCAAACGACAGCACGCGTGTGCTAGAAACTGGTTTCTAATTAACACGCGGAGAACAAGACAAATTGGTTTTACGCCGAGTCTGCGTCTGGGTTTTTCGGAGATCCAACTTGTAAATTTGTTTTTTTTTTCTCGCGGCAACACACATACTCGCGTTCGAACAAGATCAAATAACGCTTACATTCGAACACGATTGTGGAAATAATAATTTTTATACCCAATGTATACGACATATATAGAAATAATTAATATTTTTTCGATATAGTACTCTGCAGTTGTATAAATCTATCATTTCTGTGTTTTAAAGATTTCGCAACGTTCTCAAAGCTCACGTAACGACTCATATCTCTCTCTCTCTCTCTCTCTCTCTCTACTTTTTCCCTTTCTCGTTATTATTTTCTTGTATCTCTCATATACATGTCAACAAGCAGAAGTTTAGCTTTCGGTGAGGCCAATAAACATGATGGATATCAGCAATTCATCGAAGAATAAAAATAATGTGTTTCAGCCTCGGTAGTTCTCTTAATAGCCCATATGCCGCTAGATTGTTATTTATACTGCGGAAAACTAACCTGCGGCTATGCGGCATTCCACTGTATAAACGACCAACTGAATTCTGTCCAACATAAATGACGCGTTGAGTTAATATCTGCAAGTATGTACGAGTACGCACCTACACACCGTATTCACATTATTTATGCATATTTTCATAGTGCCGCGCATGTATGCATGTACACGACGCAACTGTTATTCCGCGGTAATAATCGCTCCCATCTAAATGTGCGCGGTATACGCCCGCTTTCCATGAAATTAAAAATCGAAACGCTACGCGGTAGCTGGCGTTGAATGCAAAAAAAGACCAGAGTGATTTCTCCCGAAAGACAGGTCGTAGAAATTCATTTCACTCTCGATCGTATCGTCCCGATTGGTCGCATGTATGCATGACTAATTTCCTCCTCTTCGATATAGCGCGGACAATCGCTGGATTCTCGAGTGCAAAACGTAAAACAAGAAGTAACTCGATGGAATTCGTGCCCGTCCCGTTGCGGCAAGTTGTTTAATTTAAAGCGAGCTCGTGTCGCCCGAGAGCGGGATTAACATTCCGATCTGTAGTCGCTTTTGTACACTATAACACTTCATACTGACGTGTCAATTATATGACAAAATTGCGGTTTACAATTTTGATCGACAAGACAAAATTGACCCGCTTTGAAAGTTGATATATTTCAAAGTGTTAACGAGACATTTTTTTTTTCCCGAGGAAGACAGTTTAATGAATATTAACTTGAATGCGTAATAAAGTTTTCATTATATTAATTCATTAAATTTCATGTATCGATTGTGTTAATCGTTTATATATTTCAATTTTAAATTACTTTATTAGAATAAGCAATAATTTGGAAAATTTAATATCGATCAATAACCGTACGTATTTAAACTTTAAGATGTAACGTTAAAAATTTAAACAATTCATTTCGTCAAGGGAGAAAGAAAGAATGACATACGTATAAACAAGAGAAATTATTCATTTTTTTTTTTTATATAAACAAAATCTACCTACTTCAACAAGCAATCATTTTTCTCTCTCGAACGAATTTTTCTACATAAAAAAAGATTATTTTATTTAATGTACACATTTATGATATTTCCGATAATTAATTCTCTTTTCCGACAATCAAATCAAATTCATCAAGTTGTAACTGTATCGCACGATACTACAATATTTATATCGTGTCGCTCGTAGAAACAATTGCAACCATTTGAATTAATTTATGCGACCGCAGAATCCAACGCGACAATTCTTTATGAACGTGAACATATGCTCGTACAAAATGAAAGTTCTTTTTTCATTAGGTTATTCATGCGCTCTGGTTAGCGTGAATGAAAATGTGCATGGCGCTATATTCAGCTGGCGGAATATTCATGTTCCAGTGCCCTAGAGATTTCCATTTCTATTATTACGCCCTTAAGTTTACTTCGATCCGCTATTTGTCGACTCTTTATAAGCGGGGATGAAGCATGAATTGCGGCAACAAGCTTCGCGTATTTGCATCTCATTAGCGTGTACGAAGAAATTTCCGTGCGGCGTTCGTGATGTAGCGAAAAGAAAGAAAAGTACGACGATAAACTACGTCCATCGCCATCAGCGGTAGGCCGTGTAACTTTAAAAGTCGAGGGCAAGTTTGCGACCAACTCGGCATTATACGATACATATATAGACGGTATATAGACACATACCACGGAAACGATCAAATAGTTCTTCGTTTAACGCCGACCATAATCATAGGATATTTCCACGCTTAACGGAACAACATTTACGTGATTCATTGAGCCTGGAGGGGTAATATATCGACGAGTGGCCACTGGTATGCTGATGGAGTCCGTGGCATCGTCATCGATTGCGGTTATACTCGACGAACACGTTCAGGTATAACGACCTGGTGTACGTTGTGTACGTTGTCCTCGTATTTCATCAGCATTAAAGAGCCAGCGTCTTTGTTGACCTATATTCTTACCGCATATTTACCGCGAAACAAAACCCCCCCCCCTTCTTCATTTCTTCGAGTTTCATTTGTTCCTGATCGCTTATTAGGAATACGCTTATTAGGAACGTAATACACAGCTAAAAGTATATATAAATAAGGAATATCTGGTTTCAAAAAATTCATTTGTTCAATACAGCAAGAATGAGAAATTCTTGATAGAAATTACAAGTCACGATAAAGTTTCGTCAGCTGTTAAGAACACATTTTTTAGATCATTATTCATCTTCAGCTCCGCTCTTCTAAAATCGATAATGGTGGACTTACAAATAATCCTCGACAGGAAATTTTATCATGATTTATACTCGTTAATATAAAAAATTTTATTCATAATAAAAAACTATGGGTTTTCGAACAGATTTGACTAATTTTCAACGATACTACGAGTCAATTTTTAAATTGACAGAAATGAAACAGAAATTTCGTTGAAATTCGTTTATCTTGAAATTTTATTTATTCAATTCTTCTCTTTGTAATTTATTGATATAGAATGTAAATATATATTTTCAATTTTTTATCAAAATGATGGGAATTGAATGGGGAGAAATTCCTGTATTCGGTCAAAGCGAATTTTCGTGCTTAAATATTTCTGTGTGAATTTATATTATACATATCTGATTCTACAAACTGAGCGCCGAAATCGTTTAAGGTTCTTGAAACGCAATCATGACGAGCAGAAGATTACCAGGGTAGTAATATCACTTATTAAATTGGCAAGCAATTTAATAATTTTTCACGTTAATAAGTATTTTTTTTATCGAGAAAAAAAAACTTTTCAAGAAGAAAATTTTTAAAAATTCACAACAGAGAAACATGTTTTAGAAATGCACGCTACGTGAATATGCAAAGGAAGAAAGTCACGTGTCCTAGGGTTAGTAGCTTAAAATAAAAGGCGTCGTTTTCCTCTCTGTAACGTGCACGTGGACACATATCTCGTGCACATTTCTTGGCACGAGAAGCACTGCAATAAAATCCTTCGGGGCCCATCGTCCGGCAGGAGGACAGTTTCAACGACGACGGATCCCCGAGCGCGCTGAACGAACGAAAGAACGCGGGAAATCGATGGAAGCGAACGAAAAACGTGACGAGAAAAGACGAGACGGCAGGCAAAGCGATCGTGAATGGCCCGCAGGGATATCGTGAGCGCGCGAGTCGAGTCGATGCGAAATTGCGAAGCGAAGCGACGCGACGGAAGGGCAGGCAGGCAGGTAGGTAGGTAGGTAGGTAGGTAGGTAGGTAGGTAGGGACATACGACGATGAGGAGCGCGGCGAAAGGGTGATGGTGGTGATGGTGGTGATGGTGGTGATGGTGGTGATGGTAGTGATGGTGGTGATGGGGAATCGAAGAAGACGAAGAGGGAAGTTCGGTGAATCATCGGGTCACGCGACTATAAGGCGAATCCCCTTCCTCCCCTTTCCCACCCCTTCGAGCGCACCAACGAACGCGGTACCAACCGGTACCACTCTCTCTCTCTCTCTCTCCCTTAACCTAACCTACCCTAACCCAATGCAAAGACGGAAACCTCGAGCAACCCTTCTTTTCCTCTTTCTTTCCCGGTATCTCTCTCCGTGTTCCTTTGCTTCTCGCTCTCTATCTTTATCGCTTCACGTTTTTCGTTCATTCCTTTCCGTGTCTCGCTCTCATTTTTTCTCCTTTTTTTCCCTCGAGTCCGTTATCCGTCTCTTATTACTCTTCCTTTTCTTCCCCATTATATCACCGTCAGTCTCCACGTAGCGTATCCGCTCGTATCCCTACGATATACCTAGTCGACGCGGCGCGGCGCGGCGCGACGACGGTAGTCCGGTAGGCGGCATAATCGATCTTGCGTGGCGATATATACTGGTCGTTCTTTGTGCTCCACGATATGCTCATCCGCGCACAGAACGAGCTCGCGAGAAACGTGACACGTGATCGTATATAATGGCCGGAAACTGGTGATGGGCACGACTAATTACTTTCACGTTCGGCTTTCTCCGTCTCTCTCTCTCTCTCTCTTCCTCTTCCTCTTCCTCTCCTCTCTCTCTCTCTCTCTCTCTATTTCTCGCTTTCAGCCTGTCGGCTACGTAACCGCGATTGCGCGCTAATTTCTATCGTCTCTGAAGCAATAAGGAGAAGTGGTGCAAGATAAGACTACAGATTCGAGTGAAATTTACAGTCAGACCAGTTCCAGAGATAACGTCTCTAATTCTCAAATTATAAATAATTAAAAAGACTTGGAACGAATATAATGTAGATAGTTTGTGTATTACATATAAAAATGTGTTACAACTCCGTTCGTTCTCCCTCTACTTCCATTTTAAATGACGCGAATTCTCTGATAAATTTCGAATTAAAGTTTCCTAGCAAAAATATCGCGGCACCAGCATTCCGAATTGAAAACTGCTGAAAAAGAGAAACTCTCCGTTGAATTACACTTTATTTTTTAATTAATTTTAACTGAACTTCACTTTAATATGATTTCAAGTTAAGGCTTAGCTGCTGAGGGATATAATGTTGGAAATTGCAAAGTTGCGATGAATAATTATCTCTCTCGATACTGTCACCAAGGAAAATTAATTATAAATTGTTCAGAATATATTTCTGGTGAATCATCACGTTTAAAAATACAAGCCCAAAAATCAACTGAAACATTCAAAAGACATTTTACATATCATGACACCTTTCAGATGTCTTTATGTTCTTTTGACATTTGTGGCATCTACTACGTTGCACGAAGGCATTCGTGCGATATAAAATTAGTATCATAATGGAATAAATGAGTATAACAATACATTCAACTTTTGCAGACAAAGCTGACAAAGTGACAAATAGACAAAACATTCGCGCCGTTTTCTCTTTTATTTCTCAACTTACGTCATGTCAAGCATCTGACGTTCCTTCCTTTTCTGTTTTTTATTTCCATTAAGATGTAAATTGTAAATAACAAAAAGATGAGGATAAAATAGTTTTATCCTCTTCTTTAAATTTAACAAACATTTAATAATATGTTAAATATGGGATAATGATACGTACGATTAATTCTTAAAGAAGTATAGATTATGGTTTCATATCATTTTCATTTATTAAGAAATTGGAAAAGATCATTTCCCTCTTCTTGGATTTAACTTTGATATAGAGTTTTTAATTTGTTTTGTTATAGTTTTCAAACAATCTTCTTTTAATCTGTTTCATAACATTACTGATACTTGCTACTCTTATGGTTTGTAATACAATAATAAGTTTCTCAATGTAATAATCGTTGACATATTCGAGGAATTTTGTCATAAATGTTTTCGATACGAAATTGGAAACTTATGCAAATGCGAGACTAAATAATATGACGAAACAGCAGATGATGTATCATCGAGATTTACACATCTGTGTGTCTCCTTGGTTCCCAGCTATCGCTTCACATGACGCGCTAACTATGATTTATAACCACCGAGTTATGTACAGAAACTGTTTCGCCCAGACATCCAGTTTGGACCGTATTAAGAACCTTATGCACTATAAATCAGTATTTCAGGAATAGCAGGTTTTGATTAACATTCAATCAAGTAGAGTGCTTCAATATACCGAGTTCGCGTTGCAAAGCGTAGAAAATTTCACTTATTATATTATTTAGATAAAAAAAAAACCCTATTCGGGAGGAAGTCGCACATAAATAGTAAACGGTATGTATAAGATAATCTCGCATTATTCTAACATTTCTGAATGTGTCGAATTTGTTATAAAAAAAATTTATAACAAATAGAATACGCAAACGTCAAGAGCTGCATACATTTTCGTACAGACTTGTTGAAAACATTACTAATTATTACGAAGAAAGAATACGCCAAATGAAATGTTGTACGCTATTATCATTCGGAATTGCATCGTGTATGCCGTAAAATTATTTTTCCTATTAATATTTTCCCGCTTTGTCGCGATATTTATATCTTTTTTAATATAAATTATCAATTTCGTGGCTCGCATATGCGTGAGTGTAATATGCGTGTGTAAATTGTGTAAACAACAAATATAATATTTTCTGCTTTGAAATTTTATAATATACACAAAAGTAAGAAATACTACCAGATGGCCAGTAAATAATTTCCAAAAACAGCAAACTGTAATTACTATTAAACGTAATATAATTATACGTATGTGTTCTAATATTAAAATAATTTTGATGTGTAAAATTTAAAGATTATCTACGGGGGGGGGGGGAAAAAAATGATGAAAAATACAAACAGCTGCGTGAAAATAAATAAATCTGTCGCAGTACCTCGAGAGAAAGAATTATAAATCAAAAGTCTTAAAAACGTGAAAACGAAAAAAAGAACGCAAGGAACGAATCTTATCATATTCGTAGGTTCGATATTATCTACGCAGATTACAAGAATAGTTGACATAGTTCGCATGCCGACGTAGCTGTCGTGGAACTATTGTTATTTACACGCGGTTGCCCAGTGTCGGTGTTGGTTCTTTGTATATCCATGAGAACTCATCACAACTTCTTTATATATACGATGAATACTACTCGGAATCGCTTATATCAAATTGCAAGTGCGTACAGCGACGAAAAAGAGAAGGCAGGATGGAGTGCACATGCGTATTATATGCGTATGTATGGTGAGAGAGAAAAAAATATATAGGATAGACTTCCTCGATACGGAGAGAGAAGAACAAAAGGTTGAGGGAGGAGGTGGGGTTGTTCAGAATAAAAAAGAAAAAATCGAGATACAGGGGAAGCGGTTCGTGCGCTTCTGCAGCGTCGGCAGCATCGCGTTGTCACGAATCGCGTTGTTCTCCATGTATATATATATATATATATATATATGTACACGTTGCATCCAGCACCCGATGCTGCGTGCACGTGTAAACACGTACACGTCGTCGCGGCCGCAGTGGTGCATCGTGCGGAATGCAAAGTAAGACACTCGGTGATCGCGCGCAACGTGAGCTGCAGCCTACCTGTAAAGGAAGGTTGCGGGCACCCGCTTCATCTACGTGATTTTTCGCACCGCCGCGACGTTCTAAAATTCACACAGACGAAAAAGAAAAGACGTTGGTACGCCGAGCGCTTCCGACAATTTATTATTTTTGCACGAAAAGATTTTCGTTAAATCTACGGAATTTACCCAATAAAACTGCGGAAGCTAAAAACAAAGGGGGGGGGGGGAGGGAAATGAAGTGAGGTTGGTACGTTTCAACGCAGTGGAGATTATTTATTATTTTTGCTTAAATCTCTCCGAGTTTCTCTGGAAATAAATTTTTCCTTTTCGAAGAAATCGAATCGGTAACTTCATTTAAAATAGAATTTAATAGAAAAATGGCAAACTTCCTTTCCATTAACCTAATAAAATTTACGAAAGACCAGAAAAGAAGATGTCGGCGCATGTTGAGCACTGTGCCGACAGTTCGCTATTCCTGCACGCAAGGATTTCGTTAATAACGTACTACGTCTTCGTATAGAAGAGAAATTTTAAAGGAATACATCATTTTGAAATAGCAAGAATAAAAGTAATTTTTTTACATAAAATACATAACATATTGTAGATAAGTAATAAGTGGGACATTTTCCTATTTGAATAAGCACTTTAAAACATAAAAAAATATGTATATGCGTACTTCATAAACATCTTAGTTGTTTATATAATTACAAAAACGACAATTATTTTAAATAATTGAAATTACACCGTTTTAAAAGTGTTATTACATAAATTAAATATCATAAAACCTAATAGAAACCTAATAAAAAATAAATAATACATTTTTTATATGTACTAAAATTGAATAAAATGGTAGAATTATTCATTTGTTTGATATTCAAACATTGTATCATGTTAAATAAAAAAAAAATGATTTTGTTTATCTTAAAATTTTATTCAAAATAATATATTGCCTTAATGCTACCTACATTTCCAATATTGAACATTGCTAACAAATTTGTATATAGAGCGGACATAAAATTTCTATTTAATTCCTACCCTAAAATTCCATTATCAAATAATACTATGACATGCAATGTGTTAATATTCATCCTTTTGCGCAACCAATTCAGACGAGTAAATATATGTAGAGTTCTCGATTCTCTGCAAAAAGCCAAATAGATATACATTTTTGTAAATATTAACTTTGCAGAAACTCTCTTTCGTCTAATATTTACAAAACGATATAAATGATTAAAAAATCAGTAACATTGTGTAAATCTTTGTACAGAATATTTAAGTATGTATGAAACGAATTTGATAATTGATATAAAAGTTTATTAGACCAAAGATTATTTAGTTTTAGAAGTAGTATTTTATAGACGTGTGTCTTTTACCAATATTTTCAATTTTTTCGAAAATTATTTTCCAAAATATGATCTTTTATTAAATTCTTAGCTTCATATAATATTATACGCGATTTTCATACGAGAGAAATAAAACTTGGAATCAGATGACACATTTTACACGAAATATGATATGAATACGAATCTCTGTATCGTTCCAGTAAAGTAATATCGGATGTGTATCACGTACAAAGTCTTCAACCTAGTTGCGAAAACGCATGATAAGATTTGTTAAAGATAAAATGACTAAAATGCGCTCATTTCACAAATGACCCATCTGTCACTTGTTTGATGTAACACTTTCAAATGATCTACTTATGCCATTCCGAGTTGATTGAGGGTTATTTAGCAAAATTGTGGATGACAATCAGTAAATACGACGATACTTTCGTAGGATGAATCGATTGATGTAAAGAAAATGCATTAATGCAACATTAAAAAAAATGAAATTGCACATTGCTATTTTATACAATAGTATCAAGAAGAAAGTTATTTATCGAGTCATTTGTTGATTTTACTCGTTATTTTACATGACAGCATTGAAGTAAAGATGAATGAAGCGCTTTTAAATATTCTTTTTCTGTCTTAATCTCTCAAGCAAATGTGACATTAAACCGAAAGTTTTTAATAATCATTTGTCAAAAAGATAAAGAATGATATATCTCAGGGAGAAAGAAACAAGGAATTTATACAAAATTTAGATCAAAGTGACGTGTTTCTCAACCTGAAATTTTCGATTGATTAGAAAATCGGCGTATAAATGCAATAAATGTTTGCACTAATAGCTCATAATTAGATTGAAGTTTTAATCGGTTCGGGAAAAATTGTATGTGATTTCACCGCACATAAAGCACGTGTATCGCGCGGTATCGATCGTTAAAGCACGAGTAACGCTAATTGCATTATTTTTTCAACAAGAAATAAGCGCGTTGATAAGTATCGAATGATTTCGAGCGACCTGGAAAGACCGGATCGTGTTGCGACGCGGCTAGGCTTCCGCTATGACGGACCGCGATAAATTACGAGCAATCAAGAAATAAGATTCCCATAATGCATTTTTTTTCGATGCAAGTTATTTGCAAGTACTCCATCCATGTCTGTCCGACTACGACGAACCGGGCAGAGTCCCAATAATTACGCTCAGCATTCTGCTATTTTTCATCCTTTGTCTCTCTCTCTCTCTCTCTCTCTCTCTCTCTCTCTCTATCTCTCTTTCTTCATCTTGCTGATTGCCGTGTGGCCTTCGCGCATTTTCCCTGTTCACGTGCACTCGCGTCAGCGCTAATAGAAGAATGCGATGATCGAACTAACGAGAGGGAAATGAACGTTTCCGCGAGAGAGGAACGAAGAAAAATAGAGATCTGGCGCGAGAAAATTGCGACAGGTATTACATATAGCAACGAAGAAGAGAATACGAAGTGACGTATTGGTAAGAATTGAGCGCATTTTTCCAAAGTGACAAATGCACCTGATTATCGTCCCGGTACGGTGAGCATCGATCGCTCGCGAGATCCGCGCGATATCCTGTCATAGTCGAAGCGTGCCATCCAGGTGACGGATTGATCACTATTCGACCTGCCGTAATCGTGAGCATTCGAGCGAATATCCGAAGACTACCCGACAGCTGACGTTTCCCAATGTCTTACTATCCTACTCTTCTGCGTGTGTATACATAATGTACATGATGTACATAATGCATATGTAATTCAAACAAATGTAATACAATACTCCGTTGAACATAATCCTATGTATTTACCGCTATCTTGTTCAACAACGTTGAAACAACGTTCGGCAAAAACACATTGGAACAACTCCAATGAAATAATATTAACAAAAATTCACCGTAAAAAAACATATAATATTGCATTACGTATCTAATAGGTCATTTTTTTATTTAATCTTCTTCATTAATTTGAAATTGATTTTTTTCTTAATGCACATAATTTTTTTATTAGCAGTTCTATAATATAATAATGTTACAGATTCATCTGCTCAAGTTTTAAAATATTTTGTAATGACATCTATGAAAATGGCGCGATGTACACCTCGACTTTCGATCTATCAAACTTTTATACAATCTTTAATTACTATTCACTCTTTAATTCGATTTGGCTCGTACCTAGTAAATTTTTTATTTAACACAATTACATTCAATACGGTGTAATTTTTCATCAAAGAAAAAAGGTGAATGTTAAACATACAGTATATATATTTTATCTTACTGTTTATTTCAAAGATATCATGCATGTATGATAATTTGTTTATCATAGTATTAAGTGTAATATATGAATATGCAAAGATGCCGAAAGCTTCCAGAGAAATGTACTGAAATATATGTCTAAAAAATTTACTTATAAATTTGAATTATAATTTGAAATAGAGAACTTGTGTATTACCCTTTTTTCTCCTTGTCCGTGCATATGTGTTGCACCATCTTTAATAAAAAAATGTTACAAGCAAAATGCTTGTTCACCCGAGCAAGATAAAAATATTCATTTCCAAAGCAATAAACATTAAGTTCAAGTTAAATCTACTGCAAGCATATAGCACGACAAAACGTTATATTTAAAAAATAATCATTCGAACGCTTGTTAAATTTGCAGCGTCGTAAATTTACCGCATAATCTTACGTTATAACCTCCAGCAAAACCTAGCCTTTCCATCCTAGTAAGCTCCGCATTAGTCGCCGTCGGAATGAGTCAACAACCCTGATAGCAGCTAAAAAGATCGTGCCAAGTACGAGTATAAAACAACATTTACTTCTACCGAAATCGCGAAAAATCATATTTATCAAACATGCAATAAATCTATCTGGAGAAGCATTTTTTAACGCTATCTTTATCCTCAATAACCAAAAAAAAACTAATCAATACATGTTTATATTTATATTATGTATTACAAATATATTATACATTTAAATATATTTCCACAGATCGACAAAAAATGTCAACAAAAAGAACGTCGTAAATATTACAAGCGTCTTTTTTAATCATTTTTTCATATCATTTCCAACGTTCACTGAATCCGAATGAATTCATTTACAGAAAGTGACAAATAGCAAGGCTAATATATCAGGATCAAATTAAGGATATATATGGACGCGCATTAGAATTTCGTAGTCACGGAAATGAGGTCCCTGTCGTGAAATCCAAGAGATATACGATCCAAATATGATAATGGTCACGCTCGCGAAGTGTCGATCGTAGGTCCATTTATCACGTCGACATACAGCCGCAGGGATAAAACGTCTTTACGGATCAAGGTGACTTCTGTACGAAATGCACGCGATAACTCCTACCGACTTCATAATCAAAGGCTCGCCTTAACCTTGGATAGATCGTAGTTAAACGAACACATGTTAAAGGTAAGTCATTGTGAGTTTGCACACCTAAGACACTATAAAAGACTACAAAAGACCAGCGCAAACTTGACGTAAATATAAAGAATAAAAAGAAGAGAATACATGCGAAGATCAAAATAGTTTCCACAATCAAATATACTGTCCGAATATTTTAATATTTGCTGATTTAAAGAGATTTGAGGAAAAGATATCACATTTATTTTTCCTCAACATTATTTTCCATATATCTTTATATACGCAATCGTTTCTTCAAAGTTTATAAACACTTATATCGCGTAAAAGTTTTCTTGCATGAAATTAACTAAGTTACAATAACACTTATCGCATTCTTTCATATTGTTTTAATCTTTCACGAGAAAAGAAACAGCGTCAACCTTTCGTGGTAACTGTTTTAAGGTTCACCGCTGCACGATATAACCTTGCTTTGCATTATACCACATCTATAAACCATATCTATAAACAAGAAGAACGAAACGGAGAAAGGAAATGCTTAAAAAACCGCTGACATGTTATAATTCAGGGTGTGGAGCGGCGCGATCGATCGTTATAAACTGTTAATTCGCGTGCTGCTGTACACGTCATACAGTTTACCTATGCATGCTATTTGCCCCATGTGTCATACATCGCCCCTTGGTAAAACCCTTGCGCCAGCAAGAGTGAACAATTTTCAGTGACCTTGGAAATCTACTTCGGCGATCCACGCGTCTATCTAATCGCGAATGTTGCATAAATTCCAATTAAATGTTGCTAAAACTTATTTGCGTGTCCAACGTTACGATAAATACATATATGCGCTTTTTGACAAATATAGCCGTTTAATTGGCCGTCTATCGGCAATAGATGTAATTCCCCAAATGCATTTAGGAACCCGACCGTAAATGAACGGGCTAACCAGAGTAATATGTTATGACCACAGCGTTCGAGCGACTATGCAAGCATTTCAAGCGTGGATTTCATGCGTTGTATCAATGAAACACAACATCAGTATCACAATGCAATGACTAATGCAGCGCTTAATGTGTTAATCGACCAACAGCACATTATTATTACTACAATGTTTAGCCATAGAATGCTTCTAAGATGTTTAATCGAATTACATTGATGAAAAGCACGATACACAAACGTATAGATTTACACATTTTTGGTGACTAAATAATCGTTTAAAACTGCTTATTCTATTGCTATTCATTTCTAAATATAAACGTTATTGCATATATTTTACTATTAGAGCAATACAGCAAATGTTTATACGCTTGACATCTTGTTTGGATATTCGAGATATTCCACTTTTAATGTTTGTAATTCGAGAGCGGCGCGGATCTATGTACATTTGTGCTATATTTTTTCATCAATGCGATTAGTAGAGTACACTAGTAATATTTGTCGAAATATTTTACAGATAAATGAGCATTCAGAATTAATCTTTTTAAAGCATTCCTGTACCTATATCCTTCCTAGAAGCAAATAAATCTCATATTTACCACGAAAAATCGTATGTATTATAAGCGTTATGAAAAGATCGAAGACAATTTGATTTTCTGTGTAAAAATATTTGACGGTAAGTTCGCAAAATTGTAGGAGTTCCTGCAGAAATGGGGACACCCTATTTTATAATATCTTCAGCGTTTGCTTGTCGTAGTTATCCTTAAAACCTATACTGGTTACATGATACTTGCGCACGAATAATATAACGTGATCCGTTTAATACCAAAGTCAGTTGGTTTAGAGCTTAAGATAGCGAAATCCACTGAAATAACATATCCTGTTAAAATGATACCTATAGAATATCTTGAAATTGCCAACGCTACAGAAACTTTTAAACCAATTTAGAGAGTTTGAAACCCCCCACCAGTCTAATTTCTTTTTTTCGATTTATTCAAACTTGCAATATGTTCGCTATACAATATAAAATAATATTATATTTTAATATATAATTAAAATACATTAAAACATGTATTACTACTGTTAAACGTATAACATATGTATATATATAATATTCATACTGATTAGACATAAAATTATTTATAACAGCAAACGAATAGAAACAGCGTAGTATTCGCGTATATAATCCTTTTTAATTCGACAAGTCTAAACGTTTTACTGAACAACATCTGATTATTTTGATATTTGGAATACTTCTATATCTATGTGTGTGGATATTATAAATATCAAGAAATAAAACAAGAGACTTTTACAAGAAAGATTCTTACGAGTAATAAAAAAATTTTCATTCTAAAGACATTCTTAATAAATGAATATCTTATCAGATATTTTATAAAATAGTTTTATAGATAGTTCTATCTTTAAAATTGTATATTATTTCATCAGATATATCGTATTATGGAAACTTACGCGGCTCGCGCAATCTCCGACAAAATTTACGTTATACGTATATCGATCAATAACCACACTTACACACACGAACTATCACTGCGATTAGCGAGATTAGTTTAGGTCGATGCGGCGTACACAGGCGTAATTAGAATGAACATTTCTACTTTCAGATATATTACAACTGATTATTAAATGAATATGGAAGACATATAAAGATATACCTGTACATATTGTAATGCATAAATAAATGAATAATATTCATAACTGAATTATTCAAGACATGACATCCGCTTGAATATTACATATTTTTATCATTTGTTAAAATATTATAGTATACAACAATTAAGTGTATCTCAATAAAATTCTATATTAAATATTTATTGTAAATCATCCGATAAAATCAAGTCCAAGTTTAATAAAGTTAAATAAAACTTTCATTATAATTCGCACTTAAATCGCTATGGATTTTTATATCTTTTTTTTTTACGAGGTACCGATAAGTACATAAATTAAAGTTTCATTAAAGATTGGATTTCAATACATTATCCCGATATAACATTTTATTAATAGCGTGATTTATTATTTTTTTTTTTTTAAGGAAAAAAGTATTAACGATAATGAGTGATACCAAATGAGCTTGAATATGCAAAATACATTATCCACATTTAATTTCAAGGGGAATAAAATTAAATTTCTTGAAATTACCTAACACACCTGCAAAAGTTGGCAGTATGCATAATACGCGTCACTGATGAACTGTTTAATATTTATGTTTTCACATTTTTTACAAATATAATATACCAAGTAAGTAAAAAAGAATAATCAAATACTAATTACCCACGACTACTTTAGAATACACACACACACACACACACACACAATGCGTTAACTACATTAAGTCTACATTAAACGCATTAGTCATGTAAAATTAAGAAACGAAATTAATTAATCTTCGATAATCTAGTGCATCTGTGAATAAAAATTCCATATGCGGAAATAATATGAGAAGCATTTCTCTGGTAAACTGCCATCTTCCTTTAATGTTGTCGCATCATAAGTAGGACAAATTCCGGAAAAAACTTAGTAGAGACGCAATCTAAAAGAAAATGTCGCCACCACAACGACAAAACATCCATGACTTCTACCTCGGCGGAGGCGAAACTCATACAACCTATAAGCTTTCCCTCGGCAAAAGCCACTCATCTGCGGCGCCAGGGTGACTCGGTCCGCTTGAAGTGGTCGAGGGAACGAAACGTTGGTGGACACGTTGCGGCGAGAAGGTTGGCCTGAATTATGAAAATAATATATGCGGGCCGAGTCAGGTGGAAATTAAAATGCCACAGTCGCCAGATTAAGAGTAACACATAGCATGGGAGCCGAGAGAGCGCATAAGAGAAAGAAATACTAGGGGAGGGTAGGAGAAAGGGAGATTCGTTTCTCCCTTTAAGCTTAGCACAGACGAGGTATGAGCTAAAAGTAGCGTTGGAATCGAATGTATTTTAAGCAATGTTATTTTGTACACTGCGGTGTATTCAGTTTCTTTTCTGTTTTTAATCGTTACATTTAATTCTTTTATTTCTGCATTATATTAAAATATCCTGGCTATTCCAATATATAGAATGTACAGAAGGTACAGTGCAAAAATAAAGTAAGTCCCTCCATTCGCCATATTCGTATCTGAGAGGAGTTATATCTGTTTTCTTATTACTTTTCGGCTTATGAAAAAATGTGATTTACTCAGCTAAAAAAAAAAACCGAACTTCCTCTCTGAAATATACATTCAATTATGATTCATTTTTATCTTTTGTCCACTTTTGATCTTAGTCGAATTTGAAAAGTCGCTAGCTTCGTACTTTGAAGAGATATCTCACTTCTCGAAGTATCATCATTAAACATAATTCGCAAAACACCCATACTTACTATCTATCAATTACTGCAGTTCTACATGCTCTACCTATAGCAACATACTCAACATCTGTAATTAACTCAGAAGCTATAGTTTTAATTAGATTTGAAAATGATGAGATATTTACATTAACGTCGTGCCATGAGCAAATAGCAATTACCGCGATATGACGCACGGTGGATATGTATAAAAAGTTTTGCGAATAATCCGCGTATATATAGTATGTGTAATCGCAATAAACCTCTCCTTAGACTCTCCGAGGGAACTTGTTCGAACGCGTACACCGCTCCAGATTCGGAGCACTCCCCGCACTAGTCCGCGTAGATAGGAGCACGTCGGAGTTGGCTACCCAGGCAGCCTAGGGCGTCGTAAGGAAACGGCCACAAATAAGGGACGGCGTTAGAATACAGACAAGCGAGCGGCGCGGCGCGGCGCGGCGCGGAGCAGACCGGGACGGAGAGAGGCGACGAGAGAGAGTGGATCTCGCACGCGAACTCGCGTGATCCACATTGACGCCACGCTCGCGGCCTCACACGAAAGAGAGAGAGAGAGAGAGAGAGAGTGCACGCACACAGATGTGATCTACCTCTCGCCGCACCGTCTCTGCCGACTACGCGGCGCGCTCTGGAGAGCCAGACGTGCCATACGAGAAATCCCCTCACGTGTAATATAGTAATAACGCGTGGCGAAGCTTTATCGCGCGCGCTCCCCTCCCCCATGCCGGCTTCTCTATTTATTATTCACCGTGTGTCCACGCACACACGCACGCACGCGCTCGTGCGCTGCATAGCTCGCCTACTTACTCACTCGCGCACGGTGATAATGTGAGCGAGGGTCTCCTCCGCCTTCCTCTCCTGGGGATGGAAGGTCGGCCATGGAGGAGCGTCCCGAGTCCCGAGGCAATGGCCCTACGGAGCGATGTTCTGCTGACGATCGTTTGCGTGCGCGCGCGCGCAAGCAGAGAGCAGCAGAGAGCATTCGGCGTCTCGAAGCCGAGCGGAATCCAAAAGTTGGATCGTTTTAAAGAGATTTAAAAGTTACGCGCTCGGGCTCTTTTATTTGTTATAAGGCAAGTTTAATGTTTCGAATCGCCAAGAAACGATCTCCACTAACGCGCTCGCGTACTTGCAAATATCGCGTATATTATACGCTCTTCCCCGACGGAACTTCGCACGTCGATTCGACTAGAGAGCTTGGATACTTTCTCTGCTGTACATATTCTTACTTAAGTATTACACAAGTGTCGTTTATACGACACTTATAATAGCATACATATAGAGAACTTGGGCGCGGTATTCGATACTGTGCATGTATACTTTAAGAGAACGAGATGAGCAACAATTTGGCAATCACTACACACTTAATTGTGACTAACAAAAAAATATGACGATTATACTTGGATTTGTTCGAAAACATGTAAATAATTTTCACGTACCTATCTACGTGGCGTATTCGGGACGTGTAGACACTCATCGAAATTGTACAAATTACGATGTAGAATCGATTACGGAACGACCTCGCGATAGCCAGCGATAATTGATTCGTCCTGGCAATCGTCCGTCACTTTAGTCGGTATCCCCAATAAAAATTTACGTTTGTTAGCACTCTTAATGGGCAAAATTCACGATTAATTGCGAAGTGATCGCGCCATATCGCGCCACCGCGTGATCCAAATTGAAGTTGTCCGTATTTCTACTGAAACTGTCATGGCGCGGGCGATTCGCTGCAACGTCAGAGTATTTCGCGATATCAAGATATTTCAAAGTACAAACTAGAATTTACGATGAGAATTGGATGCTTTCTACATGCTTTTTGATTCATTAACCATGACTAACGATATTTTATGTATAAATTCGTATAATATCTGATTATTTAAATAATATATATGCACCAATACGAAATTTGAATATACATTCCGG
>NW_017304196.1:661376-671901 GCF_001594115.1 Trachymyrmex septentrionalis | reverse complement strand
TATATATATATTTAAATCGAATCTTTATAAAGTACAAGTATTACCCGAATAAAGTATCGCGTTAATCATTGTTAGCGTATTAAAAAGCATCGCGAATTCCATATAATAATCGCTTATATAAACGCGTAAGTCATCTATATACATACTGTATAATAGTACATATAGCAATCAAGTATACGAACCAAACTCTTTATTAAATTTGCTAAACTGGCTTCGGAAATTGACCAACAATTCCGTTCTCCACAGCTTCTTGACCGTTCCTGCAATTACGAATTCGACTATTGCTCTCGAGGAGTTGATCAGCAATGAGAACTACCTACCGCAACTTGTGGGTGCTAACGGCAGGCAAAATCCGCTTGCTGGACTCGAGAAGTTGATCGACTACGAGACAGTCTCACCATCACTGACCAATGGCAGAATTCATCTACTCGCTTCCGGAGTATGATCGGTGGCACGATCCATATTCCGTCTCTTTGGGGTCAGCCAGAGGCAAAATCTATGCTTCGCCAGTCTCTAGAGACTGACCGGTAACGACCTCTGATATCCTCAGATCGATATAACGATTCTCTGTGATCTGCGCCTGACATCGCTGTTGAGCGGCAAGTCCACCGAGTCTCGACTTCGACCGGTAAGGAAGTACAACGTGGAAAAGGTTCTATTCACATCTGACTGGATTCATCCCTAAATGCGATTTGATTTGTAAAAAAAAAAACCGATAATCTTCACTGACTATTATTTCGCATTAAATAAATACCTCATTTCTTTTTAAGATTGTACAAAATAGAGCACTTTAATAATAATTTAGTCAACAATCGATAGATAAATGAAGTGTGATAAATTATGTACTCTATTAATATTGCTGTTAACTGTTATGTTAGTCGTGTATTTATAATTTACATTTATTAACATATATTTGTTATCGTTATTTTCTCATATAATAATATTAATCACAAACTATGTGAAACACTATGATTATTATCACACACATAATATTATTAATAAATAATATTATTAATTAATAAAGAGAGAGGTGCGGATAATTTATGAATATTAAATAATAATTAATAGTATTATTAATCAAAGATTATTGGACAAAGTTGATTTTAAGCACATTTAGGAAAAACTATTATTGATTTTAGCTTCAACATCTGAGTTTCTAACTGATTAGAATGCGAAATTGTTACAGAGTTTAAACACTCGAATACAGAACTGCGTTGTGTGTTAACAATAAGTTGACTATGTAGATTATGCATGCATCGATTTTTCGAATGTAATTATATTGAAGACTTATGAATCACGCAAATAATAGTTCACTTAGCAACACCTTAAATGTAATAGATCTTAAAGATCAATGGAATTCAATCAAAGATTGAAAATAGGTTGAAGGTGATATATCGCTTTTTATGAATGGCATTCACTTTATCTATTTCGATTCACCGTCTGATAATTCCACGAGTCCAGAATTACGACTTGATATAATTAGAAGTGGGAATTTTATCGCAGTAATTTACCATCATTTACGCTGAGAATATTCCGCGTTTTACGTCAACAATTTATCCTTATTTATGTTAGATCCGGATGTAAATACAGGTTATTCCGGGTTATTCTGCTTCGCGGTATTCACCGTATTAATTCATTAGACCATATAACCATAATATAAAGAATTTTAATTAAACTACGATTGCTTTACATTCTCTAAGGTCTTAAGCTAATACCAGAGTCATTAAATATATAATTCTTGTTGATCTTGTGCTTGATAAATTACGTTCCTTTTCTAAGACGTTTACTCTGACACATAAAATCATGAATTTAAAAAGAAAAACTAAAAAATGTGGCATTTGTTTTTCTATTTTGTCAAAGAATGTAAAAAAATTTCTAATTTAATACTGTTTTTCTTTATTATTTCTGATAAATATGTCTCAAGTTGTCTTGTGAATAAGTCTAAATTTAACATTCGGAGAAAAGATCTCCGATAAAATAGACAGGAAGGTTTCAAATATGATATCTAAATTCGTATTCCAGTAGAAAACAGTGACAAGTTATAAATATTTAAATTTAATTTTCCATTCACATTTTGTCGGCGAAGATTTTATTTTATTTAAATTTATTTAAAAATAGAAACCTTCCGTCTTTATTTTAAAAGAAGAATTAACACGTACAAGAAGAATGTGTCGTTTCTTTATTTTCAGTCTTAATAATATTTATAAATAATTAATATTTGAGAAATAAACATCATATAATAAATTTATGACTTCAGGAATTGGATTCCAAATTGTTTCGTTCTCTGCTTGCGTAGTCACGTAACAAATAGTAGGAGAGTAAGAAGTGGCAAACTATAGAGAGACATGAGTGCCGGATATAACATAAATAAAGATAAACTATACAGAAGTTCTATATGTTTTAGAGTAAATAACTATTTTATCTATTCAATATAATCTTCATATATTTCATCAAATATTAATATGCATTTGTAACGTTAAAATATGAAAAACAATGTAAAAATTTAAAATTTAATAATCAATTTTAAAATAAAATAAATTTTAGCGTACGAAAAATAAAATGACATTGCATAATATGTGTATGTTACATATTAAATTAAAAACATGTGCAAAAAAGATTAAACTTCTAATGTAGATAATTTAAAATGCATGTCAAGTTTGAAACTGTTTTAAAAATAACTCTTTCTAATATTAATGGATAAACTTTTCCCATATATTAAAATATATGCGTCAGATTTGTATATGAACAGCGTTTAAAAATTATAATTAGTATGAACTGAAATTAATCATAGTTTGCGAAACCTATTAAACATCAAGCAGTAATAGGGACGAGAAACATCAATAGCAATGTACAAATATGAATTTGTAACTAATTGTATTTTTGATCATGAATCGAAAATAACTTATTATTATTATCAGTCATAAACACACTGATTCTGTAAATGTCATTCAAAATTATTGATTGAATTCTACATTTAGTACGTGAAAAGTGTACGTACAATGTTCACACGCGCATATTTGTACGAGCACAAATCAAGGCTTTGATCGCAGTTGTAACAGGAACTGTAATTTCGCTTTCGTATCGGTGATTTGTCTTCGCCTTACATCAGCAATAATGGCTGTGTGTTAGGACTTGTGCCATTTCAGGCGTTTCCAGGCGCGGTATCTGGATGAATTTGTGTGTATTACATATGCACACGCATTGTATGCAAGAATTTGCGAGCAATTTGTAATTTGTGCAAGTATCATAGATACGCTGAACAAATCAGAGACAATAAGAAAAATCATACATGTAAATTAAATATTTATTAAACAATATTTTATCCTATTAAAAACATATTGCTCTACGTTTAACAAGACAAAATATTATATGCTATAAACGTATAGTTTTTAGTAAATTAATCTTTTTTCATTAAAAAATTAATACATGTATATAAACAATAAAAGCTTCGTTATATGTTAAACCAATGTTAACTCTTATATTTGAAGAATATTTTCATTAAAGTTTATAAATTTTAGCAAATTTAGGTATTTGTATAAATTTGTAAAAAAATATACATTCACAGTCATAGTTGCAGTTAATTTTTTTAAAAATTAGTAATATATCAATATGAGATTGAAAGAAATTAAATATTTTATAATTTTTAGTATATTTTATCATTTGTAGAACGTATAATTTATAATGCATTCTATGAATGATAAATATTATATTCTCTCACCTATTATATATAATTTTGCTTAGTATTCAAGTTGCTAGTTAAGTTGTATCTCTAGTGTTAAGGGTAGAGTCTAACAATATATCCGTCTAATATATCATTACCAACATCCATCTTTTCTGAGAACAGACATAAATGCTATTATTCGCCATTATTTACCTAGATGCACTTTCCTGACATCGTGGCATGCAGGTACATTAATTACAAACCATCCTGTCCGCGCAAGGGTAGAGTCTAACGGTTGTAGGTCCTCTAATGCTCATCTAAATATGGCTCCACTTTCGGAGAGACACACGGCATCGATGAATAAGAGAGAAACAGAGTAGATTGAACGTAACAATATTCAATACGCGGTCGTTGCACAAATTCATAGGGAAACCGGTATAACATTGACACGCAAAGTATACAGCGGCAAGCAGCCGCACGCATACACGTGCGCGAGAGCACGACAGGCACGTCGAATGAAACGTCTCCATGGTGAAACACGAAGGAAGAGCTTGGCAGACGGCCAGACGCGAGAAAACCGAGCACGCGCTGGTCTCCATACCTCAACGAGGTGGGCGTATGCTAAAATTGAAAGAAAAGGAGCGCCAGAGCGATTCGCGTCAGTCTGATTGGAGTCTGTTCTGGGACGCGTTTCTGGCTCGCATTCGAAATTCGCGTAATCGCTCCGTCCGTCTGCCGACGTACGTGCGGAGGGAGGAATCGTGACATTCCTGTCATGGCGCCGGAATAACGACGTCTGTCTCCGTTATCCTCCACGAATATTTTCCCCGAGCACCGTTGAGGATCGTTTATTCTAGGAATCCGCGCAATAATAACCGTAATGTACCTCCGTACTTGCGTATTTGATCCCCACCCCCCCCCACCCCGACTCTCTAAATACGGGATGTTTCAAAGTTGACGGATGTTTCTATTCTAGTTTCTACTCTACGCTATAAGTGAATCTATTTATTATCAATCTCATCTTTTATTAAGCTTTATGTGCTCATTCTCTATTTGTAGAAATCTAATATTAACCTCATTGAAAATAAAAAAAACCTTCACAAAAGTAGCGCGTTTTTCATTGATTTACTATGTATCTTTTAATATTATTTGCGATTGATCAATTAATTAACAGATAAATTAAAAATAATATTGTAAAAATACATTTTTCTTCAAGAAAAATTAATTTCAGAACTAAGAAATATATAACAAAAATATATCAGACACATAGAAAAATATAATCCTATGTTTGAATATCCCATATTTTAGCCGGATTTTCTGACATGCATTATTCGATGCCTGCAACTGAGATCGACGAGTTTTCCATTCCTTCCCAGCCAATGCTCGATACTAATTTCCTATGGGATTAAGAGATTCCCTTCTTTATTGTAAGAACAATAACGTAAAAATCTTAAATAAAAATTTCAAGTTGTTTCGATATACCATCCATCTAGAAAATAGAGAGTATGTATAAAATGTTAACGTAATTACAAATTCCCGATAAGAAAAATTCTGCAATTCCTATGTAGAAACAATCACATATGTATGCACGCATGCACGTCGAAATTCAATACTGACATTGAGAATAGGCTAACGTAACCAAAATTTAGCTGGCAATCAATTAAACATGCTACGTTATATTCAGCTCATCTTTTTTTCCAGTGTACATATGTGATTGTTCCTACATAGGAATTGAAGGATTTTTTTATCGGAAATTTGTAATTACATTAATACATACTCTCTATTTTCTATGCATAGCCACATCGCACAATTTGAAATTTTTATTTGCCGCAGCCAATTAAAAGTGCTATTTTACCATTTAATTTGCTGCGGCAGCCAATCTTTCCTTTCAGTGTGTGATTTTGAACCTTGTCACGCATTATTATTTCGTGATCATCAACATTTCAAGTTGCTTGAATGTCAGACAGATCTAAATGAATAACAATTTGAGAAATCATAAGAAAGCGGCTGCACGTGAAAATGAATAGAAAACATGAATAAATAGAACAGAACAGCGTGTGGAAAATTCAGAATGACCTAGTTTCTAATCTAGTCAATAACAGCAAATTTAACTTCGTTACCGGAAATAAACCGCTTGAATCGTAGTTTCCATTTAAAAAATCCGCCGATAATTACAACTTTTGTTAATTAATATTGTTGATTTCATATATGTATATACATATGTATACATAGAGATTTTCTCTCTACATTTTATTTAATGTCGTCTCACTCTCGTGTGAGTCGTACGGATCGTAACTCGCGTAACAATTTCTAGAACAAACTCTACTTCTTCAGCTGTATACTTAGCTCACTGTGTCGTGAGTTTAATAGAAACTGTAAATATACGGGCTACATTACTTTTTATCACAATGAATATCACTACGTAATGCACATGGTAAGCGTGTATTATATGATTAGAGCGGTTTCAACGGGCGAGCTAGCACTTATTATAAAGGTTGTTAACTAAAGCCATTATTACTCAAGCATGCGAACGCGCACGCGGACTGGTGAATTTGTTGATAAAATCCGAAATCATTCGACTAACAGTGTAATTGACATTTGGTAGGTTCGAGCGAGCGTATCCTTAAAATCCGAAAACGCGAGAACAAAAAGAAAGAATTTTCGGACAGCGGTGGTTATTTAAGTAGCGAAATAATGAGATATCGGAAACCGATATTCAATTATCGCCCGCTTAAAACTGATAAGCCCAGCTCTCATGATTTTCGAATACAGATAAGAATGCACGTTTTCTTCCGTCAATGCTCTCTGAGTAAAAACACACTATTCTAATACAATTATAGTCCAACCAGATCAAATCATAATGAAATTATTCCGAGAATTTTAAAACTTGGTACGGTCACTTTTTATTCCCTTTTTTTTTTTCGACATAAAGTAAAAGTGAGATTTAAATCCCTTAAATACTCGACTCCCCCTAACCCCTAACTCGTAAAAAATGTCACTCCAATACAATTTGCCGCTTATATTTCCATAATTATTCATTTTATCAGAAATTGTTATAAAATCATTTCTAGTAGTAATGAAAAATAAACTTCATCATAAGTTATAGAGAGAAATTAAAAAATAGGCAAAAAATATATTTTATTTTTATATAAAAAATTTAATAGAATTGTCATTTTGTCGTTGTTTTTTTTTTGTCAAATACTATGAATTCGACATAAAAGCAGTTTGGCGCTATACTTAACATATTTTATCTCAAGTTGAAAAAGGAATGCGGACAAGTTTCAAAATTTCCAAGAACATTTCTATTATCTATTAAATTATTTGTTTTTAAATGTAATATTACATTTTGAGATATAAGTTTGGTGTTTTGTTAAAACAACATACTTGTCAAAATTGTAGAATACAAACGTAAAGTTTTAATATTTTCATCCATATTCGTACTTTTACTTGAAAAGGAAATATGAACGTACGTACTGTACAAACTAATGTAATAGTAAGATATGAACGACAAATATTAAACGTCATACAAAAGTATAAAAAATTTTTGTAAATTTCAGAAATGAATCTGACAAATCGTAATATAAACACATGTGCAAAACGCAATTTATTGAAAAAATGCACATATAAATATATTGCTAAATCGATGTATGTCTATACTATTTATATTTTTTCTGAATTATACAAAAAATACATTGATATAAATGGTATACAGGATATATCAATTTCTCGGATTTCTTTTCATTCTCGGATTGGTCAGCCAACATAAAATTTATTTTCTCTATTGTTCGCGAAAATTTGACTCAACGCTATCTTTTCTATCAATTTTTTGAAATTTCATTAATAAAATTCACTTAAAATTTATATATTTATTTTATGATTTACGAAACATTCATATTATTTTTGCAAAAAAAAAAAAATTTAACAGATTTGTAAATAAATCTGTTAAATAAGAAGAAGATCAAAGAAATGGTAAATTAAGATAATACTCGATGCAATTAAAAGTACATAGGATATTTCTTTCGTTTCTGTTTCATTTACCTACGCTACACACCTGTCATTTGATTACTATTTTTTGATGCAAAAGCGTCAAAGTATAGATAAAATGTCACGTACACTTACGGTAAAAAAGAAACGATGCCATCATTTTACGTTACACATCGGTAATAAACGCCAGTTGACAGCGGTACATCCCATAGCGTCGCGGCGGTAAAATATCAAGTCGTCGTATTTCGTTTCAGTTTGTCAGTCGGTGAAAAGTTAAATCCGGAGAGACAGAAACATCGCGGCCATGTATCCGTCGGGCGCAATATCTTGGATAATACAAATATCTTACTTAAAGGAATGAAATCAGCGACCCGGTCATAGAAGATCGGATTCTATCGGAAACGTCGTTGCTGCTTTGCATTTGAATCCAGTTAAGAGTCGCATAGTTCGGCCGTTCGCCCAAGTGGTACCTGCGGATACCGGAGACTCTCGCGAGGATGTGTTTTGCTGACGAAGGCAGGTCCTGCGCGCCCTGACAATGTTTGTTTTTATCGAACGAAATGCTTATCGTACCTTTGCGTGCCTCAAAAGCAACGTATAACCGCCTACTCGCATACATAAAGACGAAGAACGCGCTGCACGTTTCCCCCACGTTCCGCCTTCGCAGCCACCCTTGTCGCCGTCTATCGCGATGCTGGTAAAAAAAATACCTTTTCGTCGCCCCCACGCACGACAGATTGTTTTATACTAAATTTCATCAATCGCCTCTCTTAAAGGACTTTATTCCTGCTTGGGCGGGAACAATAAAACGTCTACGTCACGCAAAAACAGTTACACGTCATGTGACGCTGCTCCATAGGAACTCACAATCAAATAATATTCGAACAATTGCGAAACGATTAGTGATTATTTCATGGAACTGTACTGTAATATGATCAACCGAAATGTACACAGAAAGAATGATTTTGCTGAAGTATTTCTTTCTATAAAAAGTTATCTAGATACAGATTATAATTTTGTTGTAGGAATCTCAATCTCATGTATGGAGCAATACATACAAAAAGTTTTGATATTCTAGTAACCAATTTAAGCATCCTAGCATAATTATTTCATTAGTCTGACAAAGTTATTTTCATATTCGTGATCTAACTAAATTCTAAATACTTTAGCTGAACCGTACTTTTTGTGAATTATATACTAGTTTATTATGAGATATACATACGTATAAAGAATGAACGTGACTGTCGGATTTTAGTTTTTTTTTCTAAATATACAATTTGCTAATATCGATATATCGTATGTTGATACATTATCTGTAGTAAAGTCCGATATTCTATTATATAACATGATAAAGCAGAAATAAAAAAAAGAAGACTTTTACTACGATGATGTTTTGTTTTAGATAAAAGTTACGAAAAGTGCTTCCAAAATAATTCTCCTTCTTAATAACTTTTAAATAATATTTTGTTATAAACATAAAACTTAGTTACGAATAGTGAGCTATAATTAATTTATAGCTCGTAACATGCTCAGCCGGGTAATAGCCGTTTTCATGTAGACTTTCTCGCAACAAATCCTTTTATCGCGCCATATTTCACTTCGTAGTTTAATTGTAAAAGTACTTTATTAAAGATTGTTCAGTGTAAACACAATAAATATTAAATAATATTACTTTTGAGTGACAAGGCAAAACTATCCCTTTACAATAAGTTGTAAAAATTACCATTAATATTTATAATAAAATATCTTCAATCTTTTAATATATAAAAAAAAATTGAATAAAAATTTAATTCAACATTTAAAAAACACGTTTGACTTCTCGATATAATATTTCTCGATAAAATGTTATAAAATCGATGTACGACGCGAGAAATGCGAAAAATCGTAAGATAAAAAGAAGGGCGCCCTATAGAAGGTTAATAGATGAGAAAACGTGGTAAACAAAGTTTGTTGCTGCTATTTGAATTCGATAGTTATCCGACAACAAATAGCATGTCGGGTTTCTTTCCTCTCGTAGTATAGTCGTTTTATTTCTACAGAACAGCAGGTGCCGAGAGAAAGCGCACTTTTTTTTGCCTAAGTTGCTAAACCAAAACTGAACTAACTACTAACTTTTCCGCCGTCAAGCAGTTGCAAGGAATTAACGTCGCCCCCTCCAAACTGCGCTCGATAACAATGAGGAAAGAGAGAATAGAATGAGAAAAAAACAATGGAAACTAAAAAATCACGTAGCCTAGTTAAGAAACGTCCATTCAGTACAAAAGCTCGACAAGAATCCACACGACCAGTCGCTTTATTTTCCTTCCATTACTTTGAAGGTTTAGAGTCCCGTCAACACCTATGTACCTAATTTATAATGAAAAAAAAAAAGAAAGAAATCTTTTAAAAAATAATTAAAGTTTTCACGTTAAAAAACATAAAAAAACAAACTCATAAATAGTTTATCTTTCGCTTCTTTTTCTTTTTATTATTTTCAAATGAACTTTCTACATTCTCACGCGATATATTAAATTTCTACGAAATTCTATCATTTTCACTTTTATTTTTTTCATAATAGAAGCGTTGAATAACTTTTTACTGGTTAACTAGAAAGTAGTTTCGTCTTGCAACAAAATGTAATCGCATTTAATATTAGATTTACCTTGTATTTACAATTAGTGCTTTGTACTTTAAGGAAGTTCTTAAGGAGCTTAAACTCGACATTTAAAAACATTCGTTTCATATCATTGAAAATGTTTAATTTTATCTGTGTAAACTTTATGTATATCATTAACAGTATTAGCAATCGCAAGAAAATTATTAAAAAGTCTATCAAGTTAGAATTAGTTATTATTTTAACTTAGTTTTAAATATTAAAATTAACTTGTTCGAGAACTAGTT
>NW_017304196.1:658365-661276 GCF_001594115.1 Trachymyrmex septentrionalis | reverse complement strand
ATATTTCTTTCGCGCACAAAAACATTATTTACTGTGTATGTAACATAACCCAAAAATAAATAGTTGATGCGTTCATTGGTATATCTGTACGTTATTTAGAAACGATATCGCGTGTTGATATTTATTTTTGTTTGTATACTACCCAGGGTTCGGAAAAGTAACCGAACGATTGCAGAAAGCAATGTGGCTACAAATTTTTCTGTTACTCGAGCCGATTAGTCCGAAGGAACCAACACAGCGGCCTTTCCGATGGAAGCCGCAAAGGAAAAGTGCGGAAAAAGAGGAGAAGGAAATGGATAGGAAACGGACGGTTCGCGGCAACCACCAAGGAATTTTATTCTGGCCGCGTTTAACATCAGCCTCCCGACATTTCGGTCGAAACCGTGACTGGGAGTTTAATAGCAGCCCCCATTGTAACGCCTTAACCCCGTGCTGCTCATATACAGTTATACAGCGCGAGCTAAAACGCGGTAATGCCTATAAATTTAGACGGCTTTATCGTGCAAAAGGCGAAAATCCGCAGGATCACCGGGTGTATATTTGTGTCTGGCGGTTGAATACGCCTCGGTCGGTTTATTGCGTCCGTGGTGATACTAGTGTACAGTTTAACTTAACTAACGGTGTTATCGTACTAGAAAATAATAAAATCAGCAAAAAAATATATACAATCACAAATATTTTTATATAAGTTACCGGCCGAAACTTTAGAAACGTAAAAAAATTATAATAATAAATAATTTCAAAAAAGTAGTTATTTATTAAGAAAATATCTATTAAAAATCGTAATAATTATCGATTGTTAAATAGGGTACATTTAACAATTAAGAATTATATTATGCCTTTATTAGATATTCTTCTTAATTATTCTTATAAGCATGAATTATTTTTAATACCTTATTAAACGCTCGTATAAATTACATGCGTAATACATTATTCTACAAGACAGAATATATATTCAATTTTATTATATGCATAAACAATTCTATACAGTAAATCCTAAAATGGATCGTGTGTATCCTAAGGAACTTAGCTGTATCCGCTTATATGATAATCCATGATTAACAGTGAGTGCGCATGCAATTTATCTTTAGTTACAGTAATTCTTCCAGTACTTATCATCAACGTCACCTCTGTTATTCGTATTTACATTTATATTATAGACAACGTGAATTGCAGCAATTAAAATTTTAACTATTAAAAACAGTAAAAATTCATGAGTGAATTTAAATCGAATATTTAAATCGATAGCGTATACAATAATGTAGCCATTTTAAAGAACGAAATATATATATATATATATATATATATAAAACAAGAAACAGAAACAGAAAATTGAAGATTAAAAAGAAATAGTCGAGAGAAATGCGATAATGTGCACCCGTCTGTTTGTTGGATGACATTCTACCTTATAAATGGCTACGTGCAATCGCCTTGCAAATTCCAATACTTTGTCTCCGCCACAAGTGCCAGCTACGTAAGTAACAAGTTGTTTCAAGCGTGTCGACACTTTTGCACTTCGTTGTAAACTTTGCTCAGAAAAGTAGCAAGAAGATCTCTGAAAGTGATGCACAGCTTCCAGACGGCAGCAATAATAATTATTGATGACATAATGAAAGTTTCATGAATTGTAAACGAGGCAAGTAGCGCATCTCGACTATCTATTGTATATATACTCGCGGTTCGGGAGATACAACTCGAGTTGATAAGTCACGGCTCAGATAAGATACAACGGGCCAAATCTCGGCTAGCTCGATGTTCTTTCTCAAATTGTTCGCACGTATAACGACAAGCCGTCGTACAATCGAGTCGATCACGAGCTACCAGTATTGTCTATTCAAAAGTTCCTTTACAGACTCAGCAGAGCGTTGACTGCCATTACTGACCGAGTTAACCGAAGCTGGGGAACTCTTCGAGTTTATTGCATCGCGACGCGGGAAGTGCCGTCTCGGATAGTTTTGGTTCAGAAGTTCGACAATTTGCGAAATCACTTTTTGTTTCGAAATTGATGTTCGGCACCAGACTCATGAATTCTCTACAAAGGTAGCGCATAATTAAATTTCTCCCGAATGTATACCGAGCCCCGCAAGTTTCCCGCAACTCTTTTTTACCCGCAGTTTCTTTGCTCAAGTCGGAGTAGATTTTTCTTTAAAGGAAATAATTCTCACAAGTTAAATTACTGCTGCAAATATCCACATTTCATCCTTTATTTAATTTGAAAAAAGAGTGAACTGCATTTCAGTCAAATTTTATAAAGTTATGAAATAGAACTGTATCACAGTCAATAGATGGAATTTTAAGTAATTTGAACATACTCTATATTCAATTTAAACAATACGAACTTGAGACAATACGCGTATGAACAGTAAAATTCAATTATTTATGTTCATTTTGAAAATTTTGACAAAAAATTCTAACATTTAAATCTTAATAAATTATACCTTATAATTGTATACAAAATTATTTGGTTTGTATAGTTTTTATTTTAATTTCCGTAACAAGAATATCTATTTCAATATTATTTATGATTTTAGCCACATGCCATCAATGATATCCACAAAAAATGCTCCTTTATTTTTATTATCGATAATTAAATTTATTTATATCACCAACAAATGATTAATTTTAAGGCTTTTGAAGATTGCTCTATTGTAAGTAGATATATAAAAGTGTACTCGAATACGGAATTCTAACTAAAGGACACGATTCTGCGGCGCTCCGATTTATTATAGCGGAACAATTTAATAATCTTGTATCTCAAGCTGTCTCCAGTGACTTCAAATATAGCAGATGCACACTTTTTTTATGTTTAACGATACATCGACAGTTCAAAAATAAGCAGAGACACAATCATCATATTTACAGTTTACGATAAATAAATAATATTAATAATATATTCACTATAATGCATTCA
>NW_017304196.1:649904-658265 GCF_001594115.1 Trachymyrmex septentrionalis | reverse complement strand
TATACATATATATATATATATATATATATATATATATATATATATAAATGTGTGTGTGTGTGTGTAAAATACAATTGTAAGCTCGAAAATTTATTTATTCGATAGATATTCATTCAAGCATTATGTGGTGAAATTGGACTAATTTGATCTCCCGCATAAAGAAAAGACGAAAAAAGGAAGTATATTCAGCCCTACAAGCGCTCGATCTTAATCGTAAAAAAACGATAGTGAGGCTGACAAGGTTCGTTTGGTAACCTGGAGCGAAACGAATGACCGCACGGAGTGAAACGATGTTACGGAAGGACCTCTTTCAAGAAGAAAAGAAAGGGACGGAAAAATCAGACTATAAAAGAAAAGACGATGTCCCGAAGATAGGGAGAGAAGGGAAGTGAGGAACGAAACGATCTAATGAAAAGTCACCTGACTCGCATCGTACGATCTCTTAACCTGAGTATACTAGATACGCGGACTTTGCATTTACTATATATATTTTACTGGTAAACTGACTGATAGTACATCTAACAGTCAGCTTTCAGTGAAGATTTTTCCAGTAATCACGCGAATATTGCGTATATTAGCAACTAAATGTTAAATAACTTACAATTAGTTTTTTGACTGCGCGCGAAATATGCTCCGCTATTTCGCACATTATACACAGTGCCGCGACATTTTTATTTCATTTTTAGAACAAAGGTTTAGCTCAGTCTAGAAATTGTCTGCTTGTTTGTAGAACGGTGCTTTTTAACGTAGAAACATTCTCTGCATCTATTTTAGGTATAACGCAGCGGAAAATAAAAGTGCAAAAGTTGAAAATACAAATGCAGTGGACGTTGCGATGCATACATATGTAAACATGTATCTTTTCAGATATGTATATATGTATATATTGTTTCCTGAGATTCGTACATAACTTCACAGCTGCGAATGTTCTGTGGTTGTGAAAAGTGGACACTAGGATAGTACGTAGCAATTTTTAGTTTCAATTATTCCTCTCCATCAGGAAAATTCAGAAGCTCCTGTTCGTTAGCTCCTGTTCATTCCTGTTGAAACTGGAGTATTGTAATATTTTTTACATAATTTATAAATGTATAAAAACACATGTATTATTCCATTTTCATTAAAAAAAAATACTGTCAATGACAGATATTTTCACAAGTTAAAAATGTTTTTCTTTAATAAAAGTTATAATTAAATTTTTTTGTAAAAACTGCAATTTTTCAAATTTTCATTAAATTATCTTGTTAATTATCTAATGTGTTAATATTTTATTAAAGTAAAATTTACTTGAGATGAAAAGAAAATTCGATTTTGTGCTTTCCTGGCCTTGTTAATATAATATTATAGAAGTAATGCTTCATTTTCTTTCAATAAGAAAAAAATCAATTTCAAATTCCCTAAAAGTTTTATTATTAATAGTCTAAAAAAAAAGTATACCGGATATATATGTGCAAAATTGTTATCATTGATACTTAGATTAGTAATTAATTACTTATTGTTAGTTATATATATATAATAATTAAATGAAGTAAATAAACTCTTTAGTCAATGTCAACGCATATATACGTGTACAAGAAAACTAAAACGTTGAATTTTACAATTTTAGGTATGCAATTGTTTCACATGGCGATTGTCCAGCGCACATTCATTCGCGTACGTATGCGTGTGTACATGTCACACACAGATGGATTATAGATACTTCTCTCCGCGAAGATCGCTGATCCAACAAAGTCCAATAGAAACCACTCACGAGGAAAGGCGAAAGGGGCGAAAAGGGGGTCGGTGCAAGTGGTTCCGGTCGAAATTGGCGGTTCGACTCGGCCGATCTCTTGCCAAAGCCCCATTTAATAATCCCGACAGAGAGAAACGAACGAGGGAAAGGAGAGAAGGTAGGAGGCAGGTCGGAATATATGGAAACACGGGTAAGTTCAGTTAGCTCACTTTATCCGTTACCAAAGGTACGGAGACTGTAGATCAATAACGTAGTTTGGGGAGATTCGCTGACGACCGTTTCCTGCCCGCAACTTATGAAGACGCGAGGAGAAGCGATGCCATCGCAAGGACGAATCGAGGTCGGAAATCATACCGGCACCAGACGTTGTCGGTCCCGATAAGATGGACGATGTCCGGGAGAAGAATTTCATCGATAACACATTGTTTTCGGAACTGCGAACGGATAGACGGGCGAAGCAAATATATTGTTCACCAAAGCGATTCTCTCCAACTGTCATTTCGAGAAAACACGAAAAATTGTTCAAGATCATAGGAAATTTCTAGGAAATTCATTCCTCACTTATTAATATCTACGTGCATTTCCATAGATTACATTACATTGTATATGAATACATCTTTTTGATGAAACATAGTTAAACAAGCGGCACTTCTACTTCAAATTAGATGGAAATCTATTCCGTCATTAGATTTACAAATGTATTTTTACATGTTAAATTGTACATGTTAACATAAAAATTACACGAGTGTCAAATATTTTAAGTAAAATATGGAAAAATATGTTGCATATTTTCTAATTTATTTTATTTCAGTTTGAAATAATCATTACTAAATAAATGTATGTTATCAATAAACCTATCTGTTGATAATTCAATTGACAATTCATCAATCGCTTATTTATAATTATAATAAAATCATCTATTTTACATACACACGTATATGTGCAGAATATATATTATCGTGTGGTATAGAATGGCTAGATTTGTATTACAATAGAACTATGCAACACCATAGAAAGCAGCTGAAAATTATGGATAGGTATCTATGTAAAGATTATGAAAGCCGTTAATAAATTTCAGCCCAAAAACGTGAGAATAGAGAAATACCTGTGCTACGTGCGTGCTTTTTTTATAAATGTTTTCCCAATACATTTTTCATTGAAAATCCCGCTGTTAAGTCGGACGATGAAAGAGATGACTAACAACCTCATGAATCACGGTATCATTCGAAGTCGCTATTCAAGAAGTATTAATAACGTTAGAAGGCTATCCTCTCATTACGGGTAATAGAAAAAAATATTTGTATGTATTATCAACAATAAATCGCAATCTATTAAAGATTCTAATTATATCATATATCGCGAGTTCTTACATTTTCTTGTAAAATTTAAAATTAAAACCATTATATAATTATTTAACATTTGAATATGCCAAAGTTTAGACAAAAATTACTATTCGTTGCAGAAAAGTTACACGTATGTGCATACTTAATATTTAAAAAAAGAAATTTTCATGTAAAAAAAATCATAGATTATTAATTAGCGAAGCGTTAATTTAGCGATTCTGTTAAATGGCTGCGAAAGAACGCGAGATTCATTTACTCTAACATATTAAAATCAATCTTGCATTTGCTTCAAGAGCTTAACTTTGGTATAATTACCAAAGTCTACTTCGAGGCTGCATACGAGAATAGGATTCGCATTTACCTTCAGCAATCCTGCGTTGCTTCACAGGTTCAATGAACGCTGGATCAAATACTAAAGTCACGAAGTCGAAATCTGTTCATTACGCTTTCTCTGCTACCAACCGTGCTCTGTTTCTCTCTGACTATTTAAAGAGCAACGAGGGCGAATGTATGTCGCAGGATGGAGCCGAATGATTACTGCACATTAGCGATTATACATCGGAGGAGTGAAAGAGGAAGACAGAGATGGACAGACAGACAGACAGACAGAGAGAGAGAGAGAAAGAGAGAGAGAGAGAGATTCATGTAGAATGACGTTAAGTATGTAACACTCCGAGATCCCGAGATATGCAGCGCGATAGATGCCGCGCATTCTTCTGTTCCCTCTTGTTCACCATCGCCGTACCAATACCAACCGGTGATTACTCTCGCCAGGGAGCACGTATGCACGGCGCTGCCCGTGTAGGGCAACGACGCGCGATGTAGAGAATACCGGAGAAAATGAGATGAACGGAGGACTATGAGGACAGAATGAAATAGTGGCTGAGAGAGTCGAGGGCGGAATGAGCGTACGCTCGCGATGGCCAGCAGCGGAGGGAAAGCACGATGTGTGTGTGTGTGTGTGTGTGTGTGTGTGTGTGTGTGTGTGTGTGTGCGCGCGTGTGTGTGTGTAAGAAGGATATTCAGACCTTTAATACACGAGGTCCGGAGCGAGTCAGGTGTTGGTTACGAGGTCCTAAAATCTCGAATCCGCTCGGCATCCGAAAACTAATGAAGCATTCAACGTAAGAGCGGACCAAGTCACGTAATTTGTAAAGTTCCTCTTTCTACATTTCATGTTTAGAACGTATTTTACAAATTATGAACCATTCATGTGACAGGACCTCTGTCAAGAAAAATTATATCATTATATACAGAATATTTTGACATTCAAAATATGTGTATTTTAATTTATAAATACTCGTAAGACGAAAAAATCCCTGTGATACAAAAATCAAGATACATACGCTAAAAATGTGAATATGGGTAAAGTTCGTGCTTACGTAAAAAAAAAAAAAAAAAAAAAAAAAAAATCCCTTTTGTTCTCTAAACATTAATTAAATTGCATATATAACGTATCTTACGATTTAATCTTACACGACTTACGATCGTAATTTCATCCAATAAATTCGGTCACTACGATGACTAAAAAATTTTGATTGAAAAAGTTATCAGTAATTTGAGAATTGTAAAAGAGATTGGAAGAGATTAATTGAGAGCCCCTGAGCTTTTTTCAGCGTAAAGTGTAGATGAAACAAAATCATATTGATTAAACGTGAAATCATTTATACGCGACGAAGAGAGAAATTATTGTATCAATTTGCAAAGCTTCTTTTCCAAAGGAAGGAACCAAAGATGGGCTATGATAGAGAAGAGAGGCAGATAGCGAGAGAATAAAGAGAGTAGGGAGGAGAGTGGCGACTCGAAAGTGGTGTCGAGTTGCGAGCGCGGGTGTGTCGTGTGTGGTAGAGTGCAAGGAGCGCGCTGACTCGGACTAATAGGCTAACAGGCTAATGTCGGCTCGTTTTGCCCTCTGATCTTCGCTCGAGCGCTCGCAATTATCGGAGTCAACTGGTACGAGTTGACCCACCGGTGGGTCTTTTTACGGCCATAGCGTCCCATTCATGAAATCGTCCGAGCCGCGTCTCTACCGGCTCGGAATGCACGCTGGAACGCTGGAACGCTACATTTGCTGCACTCCCGCTTCTCACGCGTCCTGCTGCGAATTTTCCGGGGCGATACACGTTGCAGAAACCTGCCCAATGGTTTCGTGCATTCCACGATTCCCCAGCCGTGATATTCAACTGAGGGACAATGAGCCTACGTGCTTCCTACAAAGATTCCTAATTTTCCGCGCTCAGGTAACCACCGCTCCCAAGCTTCATTTTCGACTTTCGACTTTTGGCCAACAATAAGTCGTTACAAGTGAGTATAACTATTTTTCGTTACTTTTATCTTATAGATAAGTTTTATACGATTAAATAAAATATTTTTTTTTTTTTTCATGGAAAATATTAAAGTCGAACTCACGCTAAGCATAGAATAAAAAAGATGCTGATTCTGATATGGGACAAGTAAGATATTTTTAATTGAAGATGTAACCAATGTAATGTCGTAAAAAAGTATTTAAATAAATATTCACGGGAGAATTAATATTTATTAATAACGCGTACACGCATCGCAGCAGGACGATTTCAATCAAAACTTAACGAATTGTAAATAAAATATTTATACACTAGATACATAAAAATCCTGTACAGCTTTAATTTGATTGATTCGTTAATTGCTTAATTAATTCGAGTTACTTTATATATATCAGTTATATGGGTATCAAAGGGTGCGTATCATATTAATTACAATAAAGAAGTGTAATTATCTCGCAGTTAAGTTTCTATCGATTAAAAAGCCGGCGCAATCTAATACGAGCGGCCTCCACCTTTGTCTTCCTAAGTTAAACTTTAGTCGTGTTCAGCCAATTAACTTAGATGTAAGCTACGTATAATAGTAGAAAGCTTACACACCATATAACGTAGTTGTGCAAAAGACTGGAAGGAGCGAACCTTGTGTCGGCCAAACTTCTAGTTACATTCAGAATCACAAGACGGGAAACGTTTCTGTATTCAAATAGCGTCTTACGGTTTATCTACGGAAAAGTTATCGCAGGGTATACGCGCGCGCGGGGCTTGAAAAGAGTTTATCGAAAGTCGAAGCAATTTAGAAGGCCGATACACAGGTCGCAACCGATACAGATAAATCTTATTCCTCTGGTCGCCTGCCCTTCCCCCGTCGAACTTTCTCCCGAGTGATTAATTTAACCGTGTATCGGATTAAACTTTCGCTGCGAACCGTTTTATTATCGTTTCACGGAAAGACCTAAATAGATAAAATCGAGGTTACGTTATATCTGTATATCCGCATTTTCTGATAAATGCAATAATTCGCATTACAACCTGCGTATTACCCTCCAATTTGCGCGACGTGGATGCGTGACTGATAGAAATGTTTTGCAATACAGACAGCTAATATTCAGGATTAGTATACACGAAGTTTAATAATTGAATCGTTTTTACGTAAGTAATGTGATATATTATAATAGGGTTCGCAATGCATAAAACAGTTGTTACTAATAATAATAAGAGGAAAAATCAATGTTTCCTTTTTAAAAATGATCATTTAAAAATAATCGACTTCTCTTACGAATGCAAATTTGATAACGTTCGAAAATTAATTCGATATTACGAATTTCGTGCCGATATCCGTTTAATATCAGCGAATGAAGCACTGATCCTTTTTAATCTCTTCTTGTCACATATTGATCCGATATAATTTGCTCTTACGTAATTTTCCGCAAATAAAATGTAAAAGCACGCGGAGCAAAAAAGTTGATTCTCAGGTTTAGTCTCAAATCATCAAATTTCCATTCGCAAGGGTAATCTATATTTTCAAAGGGAAAAATAAACAAGCTGTTTCTCTTGCCCGGATAACGTTACGTTTAAAGTAGCGTATTCTAAAATCTTTCCTTATATTCATAGAACAATTTGACATACTTCCTTCGCCATAGAATTTTGAGACACACTCTGTATATAACGTAAGCAAATGTATGATAATCTCCCCCTAGAGAAAGTTTGCCTTCTTTCCAAACTGCTATCCATCCTGTTTACGCGTTTCACGAACAAATTGCTGCGCTTAGATTAATCTTTATCGGAGCGGAGACTTTATCGGGGTTGAGTGGATTTACCAACACTCAATGCTTAAACAACAATTCTCTGAAACTTGAATATTCGCGAACATTCCCATTATGTTGATATTGATTTCTAATTACGTGGCTTCATCGCCTCGATTCTACCGTTTGCTAACTCTAGAACGAAACCGCAAATTAAACATTGAGCACTGAAAATCGCAATAAAACCAATAAAGATTCTTGTTTCAATACAGTACGTAGCACACGAAATGCAGATAATAATGCACGTACAATAAGCAATTGTAAAAGTATGTATATAGAGAACGTTTTCCTTTCTTCTAAAGTGTTATTCTTTCTGCTCCATGCTACTTCGCAAACTGCTATCTGGGCTAATTCTTTACCAGAATAGATACGATAAATATAGATTTAGATTTTTAAGAAGAAAATATTTTTTTATACTCTCTCTCTCTCTCTCTCTCTCTCTCTCTCTGTATAAATTTCTTTCCAAATGAGAAATATTAATAATATTGATAACCCGAAAATTGAAATATTCACACGAATATCCCGCAATGTTGACATTGTTAATTTTCTTCTTTACGATCTTCGTTAAATCTTTTGTCACTCGTTACCCCCTGGATTCTGTCGGAAATTAAACATAGACAATTGCAACGACAAATACTCGTTGTACTTCTCCCAAGAGAGATTCCCGCTTTAATCTCTGCTGTTTAGAATCTCGTTACTTTGTTCCCTGCTCACGTTGCGTCCAACCGACCAACCAATTTAAGCAAGCCGATTATCCTTCAGCACATGTACAATCTCTTTCATATAAAGGAGCGCGCGATCTCATTCGCGGCGCTGTTATGGTTGCGTAATGACGGCATGAATTTTCTTCGACAACACTGCGGTTTTCACCGCTTACAATCTCGATGCTTTCAATTCCAGTAAGCACACTGTTATTCCAAGATACGTTCTCTTTTATAAACGATGGCAAACATAGAGAAAAAGATAAATTCCGTTACGCGAGGTATTAAAAAAAAGATTGCATTCCAATAAGAAACGCAAGAGATTGAAGATGCCAACGGCGATTCTGTTTTAATCAGGTTTGGAAATAGCAAACTCTCTACGCGGGCAAGAATAATGAAATACTTTTAATCATCGTTTCGCTGAAAATGCTATTAAACGGTCACCGCGTGATACGAGAGAAGAGAGAATAATTCAACGGGCTATTG
>NW_017304196.1:647297-649804 GCF_001594115.1 Trachymyrmex septentrionalis | reverse complement strand
GCTATTAAACGGTCACCGCGTGATACGAGAGAAGAGAGAATAATTCAATGGGCTATTGGATTTCAATGGATTATTTCATTTTGTCGTTTACGGAACCTTAACGTAAGTGGCGTAATCGAAGATGCGTCTGGATGAACGGATGGAAGAAAACACTCGAGGGCTTTACGAGGTTGTTATCAACCCATAAGCACGCGACTGCACCTTTTGGCTCGTTCACTTTGTGTCGTTTTCCCCTCTACATTCACCTGGCGTACTAAAAAGCCCTGGAATAACAATACTCGCCCGGCCGAACGTAATGTAATTTTTCTTTTTACGCAGTACAGTTCCGCTTTACATTGCGCGCTTCATGCTAATTAGAAGAATTGTGACTGCAAAGCACGACTTGCTGCTTGTCGCTCGAATTATGTTTTATATACACTCTGCGCTGCGATAAATATGTAAAGAACTTACGCTGCCTCCCTCGCTTGTGTATCGTTTGTGTATCGTTTGTGTATCGACGATGTAGATACACAAACCTATCAAACTAGGTAGAAACGTAAAGTTATGATTATCAACAATATGGTGAAGAGCACTCTAATTCGTTGCACCTTATAAACTTAAACACGCTGCGCTAATATTTACCAATCGTACGATGCAAAATAAATTAGATCTGGAAGAGCCTTTAATTTTTCACGGCAGAGCCAGTTGAACTCTGTAAAAATTATGCATGTAATTTCATTTGATCAATCAACGTAATGTAATTCTTTTTTCTCTTTTTCTTCTCAAACGCGTCTCATTAACGTTTCGGTTTAACTTTTTCATTTTTCATTTGGTTATACAATAAACGAATTATGATGATTCCCAAAGACGGCGACATCTAATATTTACAACGTTTTTCATTTAAAAGAATCACCGCTCGTTGCGCTCTTATCATACGCTCGTAAATTTCTGAGAAAAGATCGGTCTCGTCGGCAAATCGCCATCCTCCCTGCGCTCCAATTTTGTAAGATGGTCGTCGCGCCGGGAATGAAAAGACCTTGTCGAGAGAAGAAGCCAAGTGGTTACCAACAAGACGACAAAGCACTCGAGTATTCCGTGAGGCTGATATCAGCCTGCAACTATGCAGATGCGTGTCAACCCATCTTTTTAACGTTATATCTTTTGGATACTTAAACAGGTTCTGTTACTCTCCCGAATACAATTCGCAATTTATCTTGAACTTTGACAAATTACGATATGAAAGATATAAAAAAAAAAAGCCTCCTTTTCTTCGACAGATTTTTTTTATTTTATATAGAGACTTGGCGGCGAAATTTCATTATCGCGAGATCAACAATCTCTTTTGAACCAAATATAATTACAATTTCAAATAAACTTTGTTAAAATCAAATTAAAAAATTAAACTTAGTCTTAAAATCCTTCAATTTTAATGCTATTGAACGAATCATAGAGATAATAATATTCATAATGTATAAGTTGAAATCTAATAAAGATAGTCTTTCTCAGAGCTTACTCAAATTAATTAATTCTACATTTATCATCTGAAAACTTATAGTTGATGCCAAAATCACATTAAATTGTTCCACTCATATACTATTTAATCTTTCATGTGTGTTACACATTATCTCAATCACTGTTATTATAAGATAATAAATCCAAAGTTTATTTCAAAGTTCGTATCTATTTGTCCATGTTTTACTTTATCAAAATATGTATAATACGAAAGTTTAAGTTCAACACAAGTTTAAGTTCGATAATAAATGACTCTGCTGCTGTCTTATATTAAAATATAAATCGATGAGATAGAAACCACGCGAGACAAAATTTGTATTCTTTCATCATAGCTAAGAAAGTTTTGAATAAATTTAACTTTTACGATAAATAGTTCATTTCTTCTGTTGTTTCTTCTTATCTCTGCTTCCGGCATACATTGAAGAAAAAAAAAAGAAGAAAAAAAAGAATAATGCTTTACTTCCGAGATATCTTGTACAACAAAGAATTCTCCAGGTAATACATTCGATAATGTTCTTCGAAATTTGATAACATTAAATAATTCTATCGGTGTGATCCCCGTGCAATTTTTCTCGTATGTCGCATGGGAAAAATTTGCGTATAAAAATGGTTGCGACAGTCGTTTCACGGACAGCGAGGGAAAACTTACGTTTGCTGTTGTATCGCAAAAGTATCGAAAAAGGCTGAATTCTAAAACAGCACAAGTAGCGAATATCTTTGTTTATTACCATCATCCGCCACGGGAAACGAATTCAGTCGCGTCCCGGACGTTTTACGTTCTAATTCGTTAGTCGCATCGCGTAGGCACGTAACAAAGACGTAAACTCACGCATGTTCGCCAATGTAAAGAACGCCTTGCCGAGAGAAAGAGACCTACCTCATCTCGGTTTTCCGAGTCCCGAAGCTCCCAGCGCGTTCAACCGTAGATCGAATTGCGCAGAAACGACAACGTAAAATCGTAAGCGAGAAGAAGTCGCAGGGGAAGTGCACGATGAGAGAGAGAGAGAGAGAGAGAG
>NW_017304196.1:633474-647197 GCF_001594115.1 Trachymyrmex septentrionalis | reverse complement strand
ATACCTTGATCTTTGAAAATAAAATTAAGGTCACTTATTAACTCTGCCTGTTGTATACACTATAAATAGATTTTCATATAATTCTGCAAGGTTTCTAATACAATTGATAACATATATAATCGAAAAAAAGTTAAAAGGAAAAGAGCTACGAGCCAAAAATTTGACCTGTAAAAATTGATGGATAAGTGAAAGTTTAATCATTATTAAATTTCATAATTATTTTACTAAAACTTTTACTTATCTATCAATTTTTACAGGTCAAATGTTTGGCTCGTATCCCTTTTTCTTTTAACTTGTTTTTAAATTATTTTTCGCCATTATACTATTATATAATTTTAATACGAGTATATAATCCAACTATTTCTTCGCATTGCAATTTCAGAGTTTCTGCAAGGGCTTTCGTAAAGGTTTCTTTCTCAAATGTTAATAAAAGAAACCGTGTACCTTTTACGATCCTGTATAATTCTCTGATAATATACAATGTCCCCCGCAATATTCTCAACGCTTCGTTCTTCGACAGTGTTCTTCCACGAAAGCTCGTAAAAAGTATCTGTTTCTCTCTCGTAATTGATGGGGACCGACAAGGATTCATTTTAATAGAGCAAGGGCCATTGATTACGATCTCTCCTAAAGTTCTGATAACACACGGCGCCTCGTTAATCTCACGCTCAGTTAATGCTTTCTCCGAAGTACATATCGCAAAGCTTTCTCCTTCGAGTCGATCATAGGTATCATGCGTTCAACAAGGCTGCAATCGATGAGTAATTTAAATTCAATTTATCCGGATTTAAATCTAGATTTTAATCGCTCTATGTTGTACGAACTTTAATTTTAGCTACCTAGAAAGCCTACTACTTGTAAACGGACGGCAGTCATTATAACCCACTGTGTAATGTGCGCGCTGTGTAAAAGGGTTAATTATCGGGATATAAAAAGAGAGATAGAAGGAGAGAGAGAGAGAGAGAGAGAGAGAGAGAGAGAGAGAGAGAGAGAGAGAGAGAGAGAGAGAGAGAGAGAGCTGGCTCTGACTCTGGTCGGTGACTCCGAGATTGCGAATTCGAGCTTTGGCATCGAATTCAATTTTGCTGCGTACAACCGCGGGCTGCGCATTAACCAAGTAATATTCTATAGATTAGCATGACCGCAACGGGAGTAATTACTTGAACAGTTGGCAATGATTCCCTTTGGCTTTTCAGAGGAATTAAGGCGCATAGACCCGCAATGCGCGATTGATGAAGATCGCCGCCTACTTGTCTCCGTGTCAATGTTCTCCATGTAATGCGTACGATGAGTAAAAAAAATAATTGTATAGTCTGCCTGTTTTTTAAGATTTTGTACAAAAAGTCATAATGTGCATTGTTCTTCGATGTATAAACAAAATGTATTCTGATAAAAACAGTAGTAGGAACAATACTGCAATAATATTTTATTGCGTACAACATTGTTTAGAATAAATCGGAATGTGTGTGTGTGTGTATAAACCTTTTTTTTAATCATCGTATACAGAAATATTCTAGAATAAGTCACTAGCAATATCCTTTCATTAACAATCTTTCGCTTCTTTTCAAAAATCATCTATCTGAGGTGATTTCATCTCTGACATACGTACCGTATATATTCGTGTTTGCCAATTTTCGATGGCGTGTTTGAAAATTCGCTGATATATGGAAAAAAGAGATTTCTTTTTACACGTTTCACATTTATCAGCAACGCTGTTTTATTTTCACCTCGAACTATCTCTGTGCAAACCTTTAATAAAATCAACAATTTTTTGTTCAGTATGTGAAATATTTGATTAACACTAGAACCGCCGATGGATCCCGCCAGAATTACGGGAGATGTCAATTTCGTAATTTCCTATCCTTGTTTTTCGACCAATAAAAAGTTATTTTGATATTATTTTTATCGTTAAAATTATTTGTATTACATCAACACATTTTTTTTCCCGTCATTCTGTACTGCACATCTAATAGAAAAAAAATGTTGTTCAAATTAATAAAATCGAAATGGCACCTGAGGTTCTAGTGTAAAAAAGTAATGATTAATATATGTATATTGTGACTTATATCGACACGAATGTTCAATAAAAAACATTCTAATAAGAACGATACGGAAGAGTTAAAAGTATTCGTTTCGCACGGAAAATTTAATCATCCTTAAACTAATGCAACAAGCAACGTAATGTAACTAGTAAACTTCTGGGAAATTGTATAAGTTAAGAAAGTGTATCAAATTAATTAGAGAGAAAGAGCTAACACGATTAATTAAATTCTGATCTTTTATCTTCAAATCTCTTAATTGCCATATCTACAAATAAAATGAGCCGAATAAATAAGAAACAGATATATTTTATTACAAATATATAGATATTAGAGAATAGTTTCCAAAAGATATGAAATATTATTGAAAGTAATACAGAATTTAAATTAAAATTAAAATAAAAAAAAGAGAGAGAGAGAGAGAGAGGAACAGTCGAGGGAAAAATAGAGAAAAGAAGAGGGAGAGGGCTATATTGCCACACATTGTCCATTATATCTCTGAGAGAATAATATGATATATTAGATTTCGGAAAGTTTACTCATTAACGCGATGCGTCAGAAAACATTGTATTTTATGAAGCAGTGGAAGAGGTACAGTTGATGGAAACGTAACTATGGGATTTGTACTGCAAAATATCATGTAATATCAAGCAATGCGGCAGAAATACTATGTGCGTTCGAACGTTTCGTGTTTCTCGCGAGATAATTAAAACCATCTCACGTATACGTGTCATTCGTGATGGTAAATTATACCGAGAATAGATCGATCTTAATTACCACGACAACTAGCTATTTTTGCACTAGATCATTACTACCGCATCGTCTTATAACGCACGCCAGAGAATTTGTCAAAAGATCTGATTTCGTTCATAAATTAGAGGATATTTTTAGATTTCATTAATTATGGCAGTTTTCTATTATTTAAAAACAAAAAAAAAAAATATATATAAAGCAAAAAATCCAGAACTTATAATTAGATGCTAATCCGATACAGAGAATATGAATGCTATGTCAAAGCATGATTTAGATTTTTTAAATAATAATGTCAAACACGAGAACCGTCTTTATGTGCCGTGACAAAGATGGTGTTAATTTAAAACTACTATAAAGGTATTCGCAGAAAATATCCAAGGTTATCGAAGTTACATCTCCTGCGCGTGTGTCACGCTACATGAGACATAGGAGAAAACTGCTAAATGCCTAAAATGACGTCATCTACATGCCCGTCCCAATGTACCTCCTCTGATGAATGAATACGCGAATACACGCCAAGCAAAACTTCCTGGTCTTGTCGCTGGTATTAACGGAGGCTATGTCGGATCCTTGAGCAATTTAATGCCTATCCACGACACAGAAGAATTTCGTGATGAAGGCGAATATTATTAAAATGACTCGGCACGATGAGAGCCAAAAGCGGAAATGCCTAGAAATTTAACATATATCAGATGGCACGATTCTGTCCTGACAAATGGAACGAAACTAAACGCAATAAATAAAATTGCTTTTATTAATATAAATATTAATTTGTACGTATTATTATTGTTTTCAGATATGTGTGATGGTGTAAAGTGGGATAATAACAGTCCGATGATGACATCGATTCATTTTCACGCACAGTCCGGTTTATAATCAACTTATCGAACATGAGCTTTTGAAATTTTATCTATCAAATTATTCTACTGTTTGCGTAAAACGTTATAGTAAAAATATACATTATACTAGTAATAAATAAATATATTTTGTTATACAAGTACCTCTAATGGCGAACTTGTGGTATTAGTAAACAAAAAAATAATTTGACATTGAAACTGAACGAGAATGGTGATACATATTGTACTGGTTTTTTGAAAAAAAAAAAAATAAAAATGAAAATAAATAAATTCACACAAATTTATATTTATTTAACACGCTCGTTAAAGGATTAGCGTGAACGAGGCTTCAACAACTCGGGTCGCTGCGCATCGCACCGCGGTGGTACAGGAGAAATATATGTACACCTTCGGAGCTGCGGACAAGTTGCAGCAGCAAGTGCAACCTGCTGCGTCGGGCTAGATGATTTACAACGACGACCGACCGGTGGCCACGACCGGAAGAGAAGCGCGGACCGCGAGAGCAATGCACCTCCCTGGCTCGAACCGCGTTGCGTCGCGCTACGCCGCGATGCGCCACCTTGTAGTTGTACCGCTCGCACTCGCTCGCGTAAGTGCGATACGTACAATAGGAGGAAACGCCACGCCGAGGAGCAAATTAGACGTACGTGAGGAAGCTCCCGCGCCCACGGTTAATTAATACGAGACGCTTCGGGCTGCTCCGCCGTTCTTTCGCGCACCATATCGCCTCCAACAGCGGAAAAAGAGAAAGAGAAAAATATATATGTGTGTGTGTGTGTATATATATATATATATATATATTTGAACGTGTTTGGAACTTGACTTTCGGCTTGCTAATTTGTGTTTCTTCCTTATCATAAATACAATTAGATTTTTGTCGAGAAGAATGTAGCCTTATTTAATTGCAATTTAACTCACAACTTATATCCGTGTAATTTGTATCTTGCAGCTTTCTCAGTCAAATTATTCAAATTACTAATTCGTTCTTCTATCGCGCACATAAAAAGTAAAATTATTACTGCACGTATATAAATGTATATATAATTTGATAGCAATCATTTTTACTATTCACAGACACTCTACATGGTCACGACCAATTTATGTTATACATTTATGTCGAATATTAATTGAAAGAGATTCTCTCTCAGCTATCTAAACATTCTTCAATTTTTAAAATAATAATACGTATATATTTCCTATAAATTAAAGCTTAAAATCCTTTAGCTGTAGCATATTTTTATTTACATTCTCCTTTATTATATGTATGCAGTAACACTGTATCAATATTTATGAATAAAAATATTACATATTAAAATTGGTAATCCTTGACATTGTTTTTTGTTTAATTACATGATGAAAGCAACAAAAATAAAATACTAATAAATATTTATTACAACTTATTAATTCAAAATTTTTTTATTTTTTTCAAACATAAAGCTATAAAAAAATTCTGCTAATAAAATTTATTATTTTATGTAATGTAAGAGAGATGTAAATGTAAATTTTCTTAATTATCAAATTTCACGCAATTAGTAGGAAAAAATCAAAGCCAGCGAATTCTTCCGTCGTAAGACATGGATGATGGATTTATTTACTCTGGAAAAAGGCTTGCAAGAAAAATGAATTTTCTTGTGCAAGAGGTCATATCTTCGAGAAAGTAACATTCTGGACGGAAGCGTTTACCGACATTTACATAAGATTAATGATGTTCGGCGTTATGTACAAAATATTAAAATATAGAGCACTGAAGTGATAGAGTTCTTGTCGCAAAATTAAATCAATACAATGCACATCTAGCGCACTTGTTCAATTTGTCTTGTAGTTTTGTTCTATACTATTATAACAACGTTACAATAATATTACGTTTACTTAAACATATTTCAATATTTAAACACACATTGAAAACACGGATAAAAAATTTAAAAGATTATATAAATATATATGCAATATATATTTATAAATTTAATAAGTTTCGTAAAATTAATATTATACGTTAATAATTATACTACTCCTTTTATCATAACCACATTAGAAACTGTTATTTAATTAATGTGAGAAAAACATATTCTCGTATGTTAACAACAGGTCTTAGCCATATTGGTTTATAGATGTCAATTTTCGTGTCCTTGTGATAGCAAATTGATACTATTTCCACAGTTACGTTCCAAATGAATATAATATCGATATCGGCAATTATATAGTCATCAAGTGCGTAGATTATGGCCAGCTTAAGGGGTTAGCGGAAATTGCTTGGCTCTTTTTCCGTGGACTGATTTTATCTCATCGCCTCACAGCACGACCGGATAAACCGGATTGAGCCTTCGATATCGACGCGTCCGGCGCGATACAATTCAACTCGCCGAGTCGAACCGAGTCAAGTCGCACCGTATCGTAGCGGTTGAAATCGGTTTAGCGTTGTAGACGGGAAAACAAGCGTCCTCGATTCGACGGATTCTTCTTCCGCCGCTATAGCAATTTCCGGCTTGCCGCCGTTCGCCTACCATCAGCAAAACGAGCGAACACTCAGCGAGTTACACGGAGTGTCTCGTAAATCGTGTCATAAATGACCGACAGATGATTGCTCGTAATAAAAAAGCGAACACAGAATTACTGCAACTTACGCGGTTAGATTAAAATAAAAACGAATACTTTCTCTTAATCAATCGTGTAGATTTTTCAGAACAAAATTTAGATACGAAAGTAAGATGCGTATACCAGTAAACTCGTATAATATTAGAATTCCTTTATATATAGATCTATCTACAATATACCGATATCAATACATATCAATCATTAATTTCCATGCTCTTTTAGAAATTAACAAAATATTAAAAAGTGAATAACTGATACAATAATGCTCCGAATATCGAAAGGATCCGCGGCAGCATTTCGCAGCTAATTATTACAAGTAAGAATTGTATGAAACTAATATACTACGTGATATGTCAATATATGTGTGTATTGTATTGTAATCGAAGAAGTGCGCGGTTTTCTTATTAAAAGCAATTTCCTGCGAGAGAATTACATAATCAGAAAAGTCTTGGGTCCCGTCGTATTACTTATTTTTCTACGAAGAGTTATCCCCTCGTAGATGCGTGTCAGTTGTACTACGACTTACCAGACATTTCGTAGATGTGCACGGTTACGTATATGCGGACTAGTATTCGTATGGAGATAAAAGACAGACCGCACATTCGTCGTACCGTGTTACGCTGCGCACCGCGACAAATGTAACGCAAATTGTGGTACATTAGTGTAAATGAATGCAGACGAGTCGGCGGTATGCAAAGTGAGCTGCCTACCCGGACTATATGTACATATATATACATATATATATATGTGTGTGTGTGTGTGTGTGTGTATATATACATAAATGGATAGGTATACATATGTATGTACGTGTGCTCTTACTTTATATTTTATGTACGTATGTATTATATATCTAAAGTACAGACATAAATCAAGCACACACACACACACACACACACACATATATATGTGTGTGTGTGTGTGTGTGTGTGTGTGTGTGTGTATATACATAAATTGATAGGTATACATATGTATGTACGTGTGCTCTTACTTTATATTTTATGTACGTATGTATTATATATCTAAAGTACAGACATAAATCAAGCACACACACACACACACATATACACATATATATGTGTGTGTGTGTGTGTGTGTGTGTGTGTGTGTGTGTGTGTGTATATATATATATATATACATGTATGTATGTGTGTGTGTGTGTATGCAATATATGCCTATGTACTCGCGTTCTCGCGCGGTAATATAAAATTGAATTCGGTGGATACGTATCCCTAGAACTCACGATGAGAGATAGGAAGAGAACGAAGATGGGAAACGCGAAGGAAAAAAAAAAAGGAAAACGAGCGGAAAACGTTTTTCCTCCGCCTTGACGCCGCGAGTGGCCATTTCGCGGCGAGGCGATTTATCAAAAATTGTTTCTAGTCCGAGCGTTTCATTTCCGGGATAGGTCACGCGTGAAAGTTTACCGAGTTCGCGATGGCGGGCGATCCGTTGATTCGCATTAAAAGTTGAGTCCGCCACTTCATCCTCCTTACTTTTCTCATTTTTTCTTTCCCTTCCGTTGTAAAATTTATTCCAAACGATACCGGTGATTCGCGACGATCGTCGCATCGCAACGCCGGTTTGTTAGCTTCGTTGTTTGATTCTTTTTTTCTGCTCCGTGCCATTTGTCTTCATCGCAGCAACGGCAATCGCCGTTAACATTTCTATAACGGTTGTCTCCTCACGCGAGAATAGTCTTTCTGATTAAGCGCGATATTTCCCGGCTCTTTCGCGCCATATGAAATGATCTCCCTCATTAAATTCTGCACAATATCCCCGCTGGTACTTCATTTCGATTATTACGCCATTATCACGAAAAAAAAAGCCCTCGCCCCTTCGCGGTATCCTCTTATATTCCGTTTCCTCCGGTTCTCTTACCATAAGATTACATTCCCAAGCGTATTTAACTTTGTCCCGCCTCAGACCTCTTTCCATTTTCCGTCCGCGACGGAAAACACGACAGAGAAAACACGCGGAGGCAAACTCTCGAGAGTTTCGTTCATTTGTTCATTTCGTCGACATTCATATGTATGTATATTCTGGCGATCTGTTATGTATAACATATCGTTTCAAGTTATCGATGTTATTTCGTTAAAAAAAAAAATTACTTTTTACATCAAACTGGAAAAAGATTAATTTTATATTTTCATAGAAAAAAAAAAGTTTCTTCCTTTGCCTCCTTTTTATTTATTATTATGCTATTAATATTGTACAATATATAACAATTTTTCGTAACGATAGTACGAGTTCTAGGATAATAGCCAATGTGCCATTTGGATGAATGACGATGGTTAAATAAACCGTTGATAATTAGACGTCCCTTTTGCCTTTTTAAGCTGTTTTTTGTCATTATGTTGTAATTAAAATTAATTATGTAATAAACACGTACATATATATAAACATTATACATCAAATACGACAAAGAACGCCATCACTTCGATCAAAGCTAAACGTTTCAAATAATACGATATAAATTCTTTATTAAATAAATTTATTTCAGATATGATTGAAACTTAATATTATTTGAAATCATCGACGTCCCTCCCTGTCGTATTTAATTATGTAATGCTAATTATTGATATTCCTACAATCCATTTAACACATAGGCAAACTGAGATAGATCTTTTAAAGATTCTGCCTTTTACCTCTCATATTTCCAGAATCGGGTACCTATTCACCTTTCCATTTCAGCCATTTGCAAATTTGCACACGATAGACGTATAGATTCTAGCGACGCGACGTATAGAAAAAGCGATCGTTTCGCGAAACGAGCTTTATCCCTCGGGATATTCAGATAAGCAATACTTTGCATGATTCCAGCAAGAGCGATCTATAATCCGGGGTGAAAGGCGGTCTCCCGCCTAGGAAGAACAGTGAAGTGATCGAAATTAAACCGGTCACGTGGAAAAAGGCGCCGTCTCCGAGGCTCAAAAGGCGAAGAAGAGGAGATAAACGTCGACACGTCGAGCATAGGACAATCGATACTCGCGTTTCGACGTCAGCACGGTTCTCGAATCCTCGACTTTCTTCCCTACGCAGCCTTCTTCCTCTTCTCTCCTTTTTTTTCTCTCTCTCTCTCTCCTCCTTGCCTTTTCACCTTCACTACCTAGCCTCCTTCTCTTCTCCTATTATTCCATTTCATTCCACTCCACGTCGTAGCTGCTCTGGTAACGTCTCGGAGGCTCCTTCTCACGTGCCATACGTACGTACGTACGTACGTACGTACACTGCGTAAGTAAGAAGTTTCCACGTGTATAAACCAACGATCTTATAAATACGACGATCGTAAAGTCGGTGCCGACGAAAGTGACGTGGAACGGCGAAACGCCTCCGTCGGCTCATAAACTTTCAGCGCTCGCAATCGCACGCCAGCGAAATATGAGAATACCGACGCGGCCTGCTTGTACCTCTTGTATGTATACCTCTCCGCTTCTCGGCAGAGAAAAGTATATATGTATTTCTTTTTTAATACACATAACCCGTACATACCGTAAGTACATATTTAACATACGTATACTTAAATCGGAGTGATATCGCGAGAGGCATTTGTTTGTATTATATTTAATTCGCACATATCGTTTAGATCTTAAAATCTAAATTTAAGTGCAGAAGGTTTTAAGCGCAGAAGATACTTGCAATATTTTTGCACAATTAATTTGCCAGCGATGACGCTGGAGTACAAATAACAAAATCATAATAACCGTAAAAGGGGAAAAGAGAAGGAGTTTTTCTTCAAACTCCGCGTGCATTACCATTCGCGGTCCTGTATTGTATTACTAATGATTTCGACTTCTCAAATATCCCACGATAAAAGCGTTACACATATACTGGACTTCATGTTGCCGGATACTAAAAGCTAAAAGCAAGCTTTACAAAAAAGATTAAGGAGTAGCAAAAAATAATGTGTGTGCACGATACAATCCACACACACTCTGACTCTCTTTGTTCAAGCACAATATTTCACTTTTGTACATACGTATTTCAACATGAATTCTGTATAGAGTTTCGCGTATAGTTGTACTAAAAATATTTACATTAACGAGATATAATCTTTTTGCAAAGTTTAACGATTATACCCTCGAACGAACATATATTAACGAATCAGAATACTGTCCTTTCAATGTGTGCAATGTAGTTACATCGCAAGCAATCAAAACTTGAACTATACCTCAGAGAACTTATATCAATTCTTGACTGCTGAGATATTGCTGTTACAAAGTTATTGTAGAACGCATTACCTCCACTCTAGCATAAACGTGTTAAGACGTGTTAAACGGCTTTCTGTCTTATGAAAATTAGTGTAAATTAACAGAAATAAAGATGTTAGTAAAAAAAAAGCACTTATTTTAGCAAAATTGTAACAAATAAATTTTTTTCCCCCCCCCCCTAAAAAAAAAGAAGTTTCCATTTAAGAGACGAGTGGAAAAATATGCTCCACAATAGCGCTTTTTTCCATCCTTTTTATTTTCTATTTCTCTGGTAAAAATGGAAATACAAATTCATAAATGCGTATAAATGTTACAAATATACTTAAAAAAAGAAAATATTTGCATAAAAAAACAATACTTATAAATACCTAAAATATCTGTTTTAAAGGTAGTTTGAGAGAAAGAGCTGGTTCGCGGCTACTAGACAACGTATGCACCTGCAATATAAATAAAACACATACGCAAACACATGTAGTGGCGTTATAGTCTGATGTTTAAAGATGCGGGTGTTTCCTTCCCCCGCGAGTTTTTAAAAAGGGATTCTCTCACGGGGCGCCGGCACGTTACTCGGCTGTAGTCTCGTAATTGCCATCCCACGTCGGGCGAAAAACGGGAAGTAGTATGCGCGGGTAATATGGAGAACTGCTTTGCGGAAGAAGAGAGAGAGAGAGAGAGAGAGAGAGAGAGAGAGAAGCAACCTCTAGGAAGCGGCAAAGGTGTTACTCGCTGGCTCGTCATGGTGCACGATTACGCTCGTTGTCGTTCCTCGCATAGCGGAGTCAGCGGAGACTACGCCCGACACTCCCGACGCACACAGACGTAAGTAAGCTCATTAGAAACGCAACCCGCATTTACCATTTTCCACGAGCAACGTTATCCCGAAATATTTTCAAGCGCTCTTATACGCTACCTAAACCACCTGATTCCCTGCAGTTCAGAAAAGGTATCACCAAAAAGTATCACACAAAAGATGTAACGCAGCCCACCGTATTATTTGTTCATCATCAATTTTCGAGATTATTGAAAAAGAAATATTCATACAACACAATAACGATTAATTAAAATATAATTTCAAAATATTTACACATTTCTGAACCTCCATGATGATACTAAATGGACAGTAAGATTATACTCGAATGCTACTTTATACAGAATTACGTTCAAAAAAAGTACAAGAAACTTATCTAAAATATAACGTCTCATTTTATGCTGGATTAAAAACCCGAGTGCGGCAAACGAACACTATAGCTATATATATATATATGTACGTGGCAGTCCTTATCGAAAAAAGTGTCGCTTCTTTGCACGGGATTGTGTGGACGTAATACGTATATATCTGGCTGGAATATGAGCCGAACACAAGCGGACTGTGTCTACTTTTCACTTTGAATTCTCATCCCCTTCTTTAACCTAGTAATTTTAATATTGCACGTACCTAGCGTTGATTCCGCGCCGAAAATGCAAACGAGTTGTCCTGCAAAATGCGGATTGCCACCACAAACTAAAAATCTTGCCGCAAGAAATAAGCATTTCATTATTGCGGAAGAAACGAGAAATATGTATAAAAAAAAAAAAAAAACCGAGAATTGTAAAAAATTCTAGTCATTGCAAAATTTATTTCCTGCACGGTGCGCTTTAACAATTGGAAATAAAATAAAATTAAAGTTTAAAAAACCTAATGTAAGTTAAAGTAAAAGATTGCAAGATTTTATTTACAAATTTCTAAAGAATTTTTACACACACACACACGAATGTTAAAATATTTTCGCATTTGCAAAACAAACACGTAACATTTATAGAAAATTACTGCGATAGCAGATCAATAAATATGCCGTGCAATTGTAAGCAAGGCAAGATCAGGTAACGATATTTTCATTTAAATTTGGATTATAGTACATTCATACATTTAGTTGTAATTTTAACTGCAAATGGAATATATTTTTTATACAATATTAAAAAAAAATCTATAATTTATTATTTTCTCTCTTTTATCAAATCTACCTCAATCTCCGCTTTAAATTATTATATAAAAAATATTGTGCGCCACAAAATATCGTTCTTTTGTAACAAAAAAATACCAGAAATATCACAAACAGCAACGTAATCCGAATCCCAAGTGTACACATAGTAACGGAAATAGTTATTGAAATGCAAATATTTGCTGAAATGTATTTTTCAATGTATAAGTTTCATACTTGCTTTGTACCACATGTAGCTAATATTCGCGTCAGGTATTAGATATATAATATTTAAACGCTGCAGCACTTTTCCAACTTTAAAACAAATAGAATAGTATTTAAAAAAATATAAAATTATATTTTTGAAAAATACACTCTGAAGAGAAAGAATAAAAGACAGGAAGAATGTAAAATTAATAGAATTCAAGAAATGATATTTCTCTTTACGTATACGATATACATAAAGGGTGTCCCAAAATTAACGCAAGATTTGAATTTGCCGACATTTGCGCAGTAAAGTGTTGGCAATCCAAAAAAAAAAAACAATTTAACAGCTGACAGTTTAGGGTTAGTGAAAATTAGTTCGTTGAATGGATTATTGAATCATCAACAAATGGATGCTGATTTTTCGAGCAAAATCATCCTAAGCGATGAAGCACATTTTCACCTTGATGGCTTTGTTAATCGCCAAAATTGCCCCCTACATCGTGTGATTTAACACCATTAGATTTCTTTTTATGGGGTTATTTGAAATCACAGGTCTATGTCAACAAGCCCACAACCACCCGTGCATTAAAGGAGGAGATTCAACACTGCATCAACGAAATTCAGCCACATTTATGCAAAATGGTCATGGAAAATTTCGACAAACGAGTGCGTATGTGCATGCAAAGCCGTGGAGGCCATTTGCCCGATGTGTTATTCCACAAATAACCCTATCCTATGTACTTTATGATTCAATAAAAAAATAACAATCAAAAGACTAAAAACTGTGTTTTCTATTTAATTCAAATCTTGCGTTAATTTTGGGACACCCTTTATATGTATGCTTATATACAAGTCTTAATTGATGTTGTTTGTCTTTGATTTTTATCAAAGAGAAACTTTTAACGAATTCTCCCGCTTATTTCCACTCTAAATAGTTTTTAACATTTAACTATTCAAAAAAGCACACATGAAAGAAGATCTAAGAAAAAATTACAACATCCACATTAATCGTTACTTACTAATTCAATTAACTAATTAATTAATATTTATTTTATACTATATATATTTAATATATAGTATAAAATGCAGCTATATACATTATATATATA
>NW_017304196.1:629233-633097 GCF_001594115.1 Trachymyrmex septentrionalis | reverse complement strand
TATGTGTGTATTCTGTTGAAGCTGTTAAAAATTCTATAAAGTTTAGCATACGTATATACACAAGCTTTCGTATATATTTAGCCGTCAGTGTTCCAATTTTCGGCTGCCGCTATCTATCGTTCGCAAGCCACCTATCCCTTTGTCATCGACTCTTTTATTAAATTTGAAGCCGTCCGACATGTTAACATTTATTTATGGGCTAACGGATGCCGATAAACATGGAAATTAATGATCGCGCGATGACAAGCTTTTGATACTGGGAACATTTTTGCATAATCATTTAACGCACCGTTCAATTCATTTCGTGATAAATGAAAAAGATAATAATCACGTCGCGATTTCAAACTTTTATTATGTCGTTAATATATGCGTTGTGGCAATTTCGGAAAGCTATTAACAACATATTTTGTACATCAGCCCAATAATAACTCATATCTTATGGTCGAAAGGAAATCATCCTCTTTATTTGCGTGTTATAAAAATCCTCGTTACACACTCCGTTTCGGAGCTCCATTGTTATCGTGACGAAAAATATGGAATATTTTTCTAATTAATTTGTTTACCGACCGCACCGTTTTACCTACATGCCCCATTATTAGTTTAATATTTCGCAAAATAATAAAGCCAGAGATTTTATTCGTCGGAGAGAGAATTAAATAATACCGATATGCGATATAAAATGTACGAGTGTTACGCTGTCGTAACGCGGGCGTTCGCCCGCGACATCGGCGTGCGGCAGCGAGCCATAACTCATGAAACGGCTATCGCTCGGTTTCCAGGGAACCGTAGATCACATCGAGTTAAAATTCAACGACGCGACGCGGAGGGATGTGACATTTTCGCGCGCGACAATTTTACACCGGCGAAAAATCGACGAAACGGGGATTCGCCGGGGCCCGTTACTACCGGCTTCGACTTGGTCAGCACACCGAGACAACACGCACGAGAGAATAAATCAGTTGTCTCCCTCGTCTTCTCCATCACTCCACCGCGTCTTCACCCCGAAACTTCGCGACGAACGCGACGACGTCTTCTTCTTTCCGCTGCACTGAGAAACGCGAGCCTAATATCACGCGCGCAGGCGTTTGTATATAATCTGGAAAATTCATACACGGCTATCGCTCGTTATCGACGTACGTACATATTTCGAAAGGGCCCTTCTATCTATCCGAAGCTTTACATAGGCACACATATGTACGTACCGTGCCCGGGCTATGTGTACATACGTATATACGCCGCCGGTGTACTGCGTTTGTCTCGTTTATCTCTTTTATTTCATATTGGTATATCTCGGGAAAGCGATGTCCCGCGGCTATATCGTCGTTACCATTCGCGCAAGTACCAGGGCGTGCAGCATCTGCAATTTTCTATACGACGACGACGACGACGACGACGACGACGACGACGTACGCACACCTGCACATTTTTCTCCGCGTGCGCGCTTTACCGCGTTTGCACTCGCTCGGCTTCTTCGTCTCTTTTCGCGATATATCGGATGTTTATGTGACATCGCGAGGCGAATTAAATCGTTCGAGCGCGTCGCTGCACATTCTCACGTGGTATTCATTTCTTTGTTTCAATATCAGATGATTTGCTGATAGGATTTGCTAAATTGAAAAAAGTAAGCGGCTCCAATTACGTATCTTCTTTAAATGTAGTTTCTTTTTTAAGCGTTCCCCTGCAGGTGTCCCCTTTATAAGACACTCTCTTTATAACACTCTCGTCAAATTTCCTGACATATTTTTCATAATTGTAAATTCCTTAATTAACTTAAAGTACAACCTTCTTTTAGATTAGAAGACAAAAGGAAGATTATCGAATATTACATTTCCAATTTTGGTGGCCGATATATTTAGATATACCTTCTAGCACATCAATCGTGCACATCGCAAACGTGCTCGATTCAAATTTAGATAAATAATTTGTCATCAATTTCCATTTCTAAAGTTAAAATACATTCGATATCAAAACTTTATTCTTTTAACGCTGAGAGAGAGCTCTTATTTCTTTGTCCTTTTAATCCTTTAATCGGTACGACTGATCGACAGTGCCATTAATAAAAATCGATTTCAAATTGTCTTAGAGATCCATAGGTAAAAGAAATAAAAGTTTCATCATCTGACATCCGAACGTAGCTTGTGTAATTGTCACTTATCTCCTCGTTTGTAAATTCTATCACGGAGGCGAAATTGCGTACGTGGGAGGAACGGGAACAAAACAGAGTAATTACCGACGTTACCCCGATCTCGTTTCAGGACACACGGGATTAACTGCGGATATATACCATATCACGCGAATATTCCGAGCATTCGCGGCTATCTGCGCCATTTCCCTCTCTCCGTATCATTCGAATGAAATGTCCATGCGATATCGGTCAGATTGTGGATTTATCGCCGCTTAAATGCTTATCGATAGTTAGCTTTTGTACTGCACGCTTGAAAACTCGCGATTGGCTACGACAATCTGACACAACGAATTAACGAATTGACGCCTGTCGACGATCTATAGGTAACTGACCTTACGATGTCTCGTTTATCCGATTTATTTAAGATATCTGCACACACACACACACACACACACGTGGTATACGTAGATCGATCTTCGCGCGTCTTTACTCATAACTGTGCGAGCAGCAACAACCGCAACGATTCGAACGTTATGTATCCGTTTGCTTTTCTTGCGACAGCTTCGTGAACGAACGACAGATTACGCACCTGCAACCGTGTACCTATATACTACCGTATACCACTTGACAGCCGAAGTTGTATGGCTTTGATAAACATGTTATAACGGCAGCCAAGTGTACATATCGCCTTTTCGCTATAGTCCTATTTCATCGATCATTTTTGTAATTCTTCTAAAAATTAGGTTTTTTTTTTCCAAAAGGTAATCTTTCAACAAACTAAAATATTAAAAATTTGTTTCCATCAGGTCGTAAGTAGCACACGTTTGAAAAAAATTTCGATTTCAGATTAAGTCCTTGGAAGTTATGTTGCACAACAATACTATCCAGAGCACAAAAGTTTGCGGTGGTAAATATTTTATATGGAAGATAAATACCTTCCAGGTATATGTACATGTATATTACGTATTACACACACACACGTATGTAACTAGCGGGTAAAATGTCGTACTTCCTTTGTTAATCCATTCTCTAAATTCTATTTCTTCAGACCGAAGACCTTTCAATGACGTGAGCAATAATTTTAATGCCACACAGTCTCGTTAAAATTACCAGACACGCGTGCAATGTAAAATTTATAACACCGACGGAATACCGGTCGGTGGTATTTTCCTTAAGAAAATGACGGAAACGTGTTGATAAAAAAAAAAATACAGGAAACACGTTGCCTAACGCAAAATAAAAGCTATCGAATCGTTAATTTCACCTTCGCTTGTGCCGCACGAGAACGTGCTTCCTCATGTATGCGAGTACTTTCTCCGCTCAATTTATACTCTCGATGTGTACCCCCTCGCCCCTTATATCGCTATGCGAGCAATTTCCTAACGCTATCGACCACCGAACTGCGAATGTCAGACTTGGTACTAAATATATCCAGCTGTTATTAATTACGGTCTTCACAAAATCCGTAACCAGGCCACCTGGTTTATCGCATTACAGAATCGCCTCCGATAGCAAACGCAATGTAATCCGGTAATAAAATAGAAGGTTAAGTAAATTAACGAATAATTCATCCATAAAAATCCACTCACTGAATATTTTCACATGGTTGCAAGAATTAAATAAAAATCTAATTTGATAATTTCAAAATAGAAGTCCGAAACAAAAGTTTACATAATTTAACGTGTCGATTAAGACGGAAACATTTTTTTCACGAGAATTACATCTGTACAGATAAAATG
>NW_017304196.1:627382-629133 GCF_001594115.1 Trachymyrmex septentrionalis | reverse complement strand
AATAAAATTTTTTTTTTTTTTTTTTTTTCCCGTATTTTTACGTATTTCCGATATTTCTGTCATTAAAAATTCAGGTCTAACGACATTAAGACATTATTCTTAAAGATACCGAGCGTTAAAGGGCAAACCGTATTCTCCTTGTTTCAAATAAGTTTTTGAATTATTAAAAGATATTTTTTAATACGCGAAAATACGAAACTCAATTATAATCTGGAAAGCGAGAGACGATACTTGTTACCGAACACTTTCGACACTTCTCTTCCAATACGCTAATCGAACGGACATTACACAGGCGTTCCGTGTTACAAGTGCAGCGTATGCAGCGGATCAGAAATCGACGCGACCCGGCCCTACGATACGATGCGGTGCGGCGCGGTGCGGTGCGGCGCGGTGCGGTGCAGTGCGGTGCAGTGCGGTGCGGTGCAGGGCGCACTCACTGATCGGTTGGATGCGAACGTTGGTCGCGAGGACGAAAGGGGCGTCGTCCTCGCGAGACGATCAATCACCTCGAAAGCATTCTTCTCTTCCTTCTTTTACCACACACCTCTCGCTCCGTTGAAATCGCTCGTCAGCCGCAGGACTATTGGCTGAACGAACGAGAATCCACTCGACAACCTCATGCTGGTAGCATAGCGACGGTTATCCGCTACTAGAAGAGAAAATATCCTAAACCATATAGCTATTGATCATTATAGTTTACTCATTGTGTAAGGTCGAATCTACAGCAGCAAGGATCTAATTAGCAGCACGCTATTATCCGCTCTTATGTTATTTTCTTTAAGTAACGACGAGAGACTGATTTTTCTGCAATTTTTCTAAATTTGTAAATTCAATATAATTATAATTATATCTCGTAATTTGTTTTTATATTACCTATATCTCTTTCGAGTGAACGACATTTATAATCTTATGTCGTGCGAGCATATTGAATTACTCGATCTTCAAATAATTAGGACAAGTTCGAAAATATGATATTTCGCGAAAAGTTCACATTTCGATTTATATCTCATTAATAATTATACAGATATATATTTTAAAACTTATTACATTAAAAATCAAAAGCACATTTTCAAAAACAGAAATTTATAATATCTTTCCATTTTATACAAATTAAAAATGAAAAACAATAATTTCGGTATTATGTACTATTTATGTATATTATTTCATAGCCTCACAGGAATGAGAATTCTTCAAATAGCTAATAAACCGTACAATTTATGCTACCATCTTCACAATTCTGTTAAAAAAAAAGTACTGGAATGCTTTAACAAAGATTTCTCTCCGTTCACGATTTTCCAGAAATAAACGATAAATATGTCGCCATTGATAATAAAGTGTGACAAATCGTACTAATAGATTCGGAGGTTAATCAACGTTATTTTGGTCAAAGTATTTTGGAACTTATTGTATTTCGCTTTAACCGAAGATTTTCTTTTATAAGTACGCCGATAAACTTCTTCTTTAGAAATATTTAATGGAATGCTATTATTTGTCGTATCTCTCTCAGCCTCAACATTCCCCTCGTAGTATTTAAATCTCTAAATTGAGTTCATATTAAAGTTAGGTCATTTGAAATAAAGTCAAAGGCAAGATTTCTTAGCTGTCTAGAGTTTGAAAGCGTATTCCACCAAACAATTTAATTTGCACGTGACGTTCATTAATTAAATTAAACTTTAAAATAAGTATCTTTAAAATTTAATGGTACCTGTTCGAATGTCAACTGACGATTGAAAATTTGAATATATGTATCG
>NW_017304196.1:616030-627282 GCF_001594115.1 Trachymyrmex septentrionalis | reverse complement strand
GTACCTGTTCGAATGTCAACTGACGATTGAAAATTTGAATATATGTATATACCGAAAAGAGAACTTCCCAAGAAAATGAACATCGTATATATGAACATAACTTTTATGAAATCAATTGTTGAAACAAATTTTATCACGCTGCAACTTTTCCAAAAAATTTTACAAAATAAATGCTATTCAAATATTTTTCTCCAAGATTAATTGAATTACAATTCACATTGAACATCTATTTTAAAACATATTTTCTAATCTCTTCCATTGTTGTACAGACAATGATAATATTTATCGATATAGAACATTATTGAAATCATTCGAAAGCTCACAAAAGAGATGATAATCTATTCAAATATATATGCGATAAGGTAAATTTTAAATAATTGTAAAAAGTGATTTTTATTATTATAAAAGATTTATATTATATTATCAATATCTCGCGGTAAATGAAAAATTTTTTATTGTAAAATTTGTATCGTAATTTATATATGTCAAAAAGCTTTTATTCCGAGGAAGATTTTATATATGTAATAATTGTACAAATAAAAACAAACAAATAAAAAATTTTAACTCTACGTTTAAATTTACAATTAATTTTAATATTAATTTAATTTTACGCTATAAAATTTAGTATGTTTTATAAAAACATTTTGCCTTCCTTTACTGTAATATCAAAAATTAAAAGTAATAATTTTCTGCAAACACAATAACATATTTAAAATAATATATTTTACGTTTATCTTATATTTATAACGCTATTAAAATAAAATTCGTTGTAATACCGTTTAATATAGAAAATAAAGTTGTCGATTTTTCACATTTTAATTTATAGCTTTAATTTGCCTTTTATTTTCGGCCTTTTATTATATAAAAGATTATCTCAATGTTCTCGCTCAAAGAAAGTTAACTTCCAATTAGTGAGACAAATTGTCCGCAAAGTTTGCCAATTTGTTTCCAAATATATCGCATATACAATAATTGGTACATTTTGTTTATTATCGTTATAATACCTAGCAATTAAAAGACGTGTTGTTTGCAGTATTGAAAACTTTAAATATAACAAAGAAAGTACGAAAGAAAGAGAGGAGAAGAGCCAGGAGAAAATCTCTAATTTCCATCCTTTATATTTATCTCAAATAATTATTGTTCGTCATTCGAGCACGACGCAAAATTTGTACACAGAGCTTTCGAGGCAAAGAGAAATATTTTCTTTGTGACGGTCAGCGAACGTGCCGCTTCGCTGATGTTTGTCGAATACATATACGGCTGAGTTCGCATACATATCAAAACGCGAGAATAGAATAGTTCGCGTTTGATCTCGCAGAGAGTTCTCATTTATTTCCGACGTAAGGGTATTTGCGTGAATGTAAATCTCCTACAGATATAGCTTTAGCGTACGCTACTAAATGGGATACCTACCTCTAATGCAGAATTAAGTTACTCCCTAGTTACAGTTGCAGTTTCCCCATATCGCTTCCGGACCTAAATCAACTTCATAATTACATATAAAATAATCTGGCGTCAACCTACACAATTTTCGATCTCATCAAAATTTAAGATTGCCAGAATAAAAACGTACGTTATGAATCGAATCTTTCTTCCACAGATATAAATATCAAATATATCAAAATCATTAAATGCACGTCTTTTATTACAGCTTCCTGGATCAACTTTTGAGATAATTTCTTTCCTTAACAAAAGCAAGAAATAGGAAAAAAAAATGGAAAAATCATTTATCGTACTTTTTAAATTTATAATAATGTAATCTTTATAAAAATTGTCAAAAATGAAAACTCTGTTGAAAATGAAGAAGTTACATGAAGCAATTCAAGAAGAATATGATAACGCCATTAATTTTCTTTTCTTCAAGCTTAAATTCATAAGCCGTTTATTTTCAATTGTTCATTATTTTGTAGATATTATTATGAACATTTTCATTAAGAATAATATAAATCGAAATTAACAGAAAAAATTCAAAATGTATTCAGCTTTTGTTTCCAGATAACACAAATAATCTATTTAAACAAGTATTTACTTTTTTGTTTACTTACACTTTAATTGAATACGGTAATCTGTTTGAAATGAATTCTGAAGAATTCCTTTCCGATAGTTAACACAGAATTCTATAGAAATAAATCTTTTGACTGCTTATAGCTTCATTAGAATACTATAGTATATAAAGGTTATTTCGATTTAATTTTAAATTTATATAAATTAAAAAAAGATTACTTTTTAAATCTGAAAAAGGGCTCTCAGTTTGGTGACATAAAAGCGAAATGTTTTGGGACTCTCAGGAATATTTTTAGAACGTAAAGAACGGAAGAAAAGAACGAAACAGAAATTTATTTATAAGTCGGGAATAAGAAAAGAATCCTTTCTGTGCTATCTGGATTGTTATTCAGTCGCTATAATCGATATCGATTACTTATTTCAACTTTGAAAAACATCATGAAAAAATCTCGGAGGAAACACTACACTATTTTACAATTTATTGGCACTAAACTTAAAAATTTTATAAATGAAACAATTTTGCACTTTATCGCAGATAAAGCGAATGCACGAAAAGATAACAAAACTTATTTACAAGCTCCTTTTTGTCAAATAAATCCAGCATGAGCAAATATATATTTTGCTCCATTACGTTAAAAAATATTTTAAAATAAAACAAACTTGTTTTAACTAATGAAAAGTAAAAAAAAATATAATAGTTAAAATTTTAATATTATAATAAAAAATTTCGTTAATCAATAAACTCTTGAATTAAACAAGCAGCTGTAAGTTTGTAATAAATCATTTTGCAAAATATAATTTACATATAATATTACAAGCTATATGTGCAAATATTATATCAACTTTTTTATCCTTTATGCATACGTATAATGTTTAGCATTCAAATTAAAATGAAATTATTAAATGAATATGAACTACAGATTTAACTACGATAATTTCATGAAATATTTAGACTTACAATCAGTAGATTACTAATTCGATGATGTTTCGTGGCTTAAAAACATTCACACAAGCTTGAATAAACTATTTTTTTTTATTATAAAAATTTTCTTCATTATTTTTATTTATCTCTCTATTTATATTGTAAAAACAATCAATAAAGAAAAAAGAGACAATGCCTTAAAAAAAAGCCTTTCCTTAAGATTATTTTGGTTACGGTATTGCATGAATTTCTAAGTATGTACGCTTCTAAATATGTTTTAAAAATGCGACTGGATTAGTAACGCAATAGTTGACAGAATATGTTGTTAGCAGATATGACGTTAGAGTGGTATGTAACATGTTTTAGCAACTCATTGGCATCTTTCATTGAAATAGCGATGACATACTAAAGTCTACATGCACATAGCAGCAGCAATAATACATTATGGATTAAATTTGAAAATGAAAACGTTTAAAATCTGAAAATTTGAAAATTTTCTTGTGACGAAAGATAAGATTAATCGTATAAAAAAATTTTTCAAAAATACAAATAAACATTAAATAATGATAAATACACACAAATGATAGAATATTATACCGAAACTTACGAAAAACGTTATATATATTTTTTATAATGATAAATTATATACGCGCGCGCGCGCGCGTGTGTGTGTGTGTGTGTGTAAGAGAGGAAGAAATATGTTTATAGAGTGAACTAGCAATAATTAATATTATTGCATTTAAAAAAAAACAATGTTTAAATGTAACGCAATTCTATTTAATAAAAATTCCAGAACTCATTTACGCCCGCAAAATAAATTCGACGTGGTAAAAAAAGAAACCGGCGACGATGAACAATAAAAATGTACATTTCCGTTGCTAATTTGCGACCAAGCGATTTAGCTCAATTCACCAGAAATAAATTTTACTGTGCTACCACACTTTGAGAAATAAAATTGCATTAGCTGTCGGTAGCGAACATCGCCGACGGCATGCCCGACGAGGATACGTTATACCGAGCTATCGTTTACGGTACATTTACGCTACTTAGCGAACTTCCAATTCGAAGTCGAAGCCCGAATCCTATATCCCACATCCTATATCCACGTCGAACGCCAGAAGAATAATTCAAGCTTCGACGATCGAGGTGCGGAGCGGCGAAGGGACGACTCTTCTTAGTGCACGCAAACTTGACGCACACAGTGTGCGCAGTGCACAGAACACACATCGGACTCGAATGCAGACACCGCCGTTGTTGACGCGGTCTCTCTCTCTCGGAGCTTAACAAAGTTCTTCCGAGTCCTAACGAGCTTACTCTTGGCGAGAACCAGTCGAGTATATGGCTTCCGTCTCTCGTAGCAAATGGTTAACCTACATACCCTGCCTCGAGATTACTTACATTCCAATCGAACGTAGTTAGACGCGACTTGCCATACTCAAAGATACACTATCACGCATGCACTATCATGGATTCGCATGGATTTATAACAGACTTGATATAACAACATTTCGATGCCTTTTACAAGTAACAACGTGTTAATATCCCGCTGATGTAAAATGTATTCAGATTTAGGCAATCTTTTTCATATATATATATTTTTTTTTATTTTTACAAATCAAATACAATATTAAGCACGTATGTTTCTTTCAATATTCTAATTTGAATAAGCGATCTCGATAATCCGAGATCGTCCGACGTAGTCGTTTGTGCGGCTCTAAAAATAATTCTTAGGTCAGGATATTCCCGACATTTGTGACGCGAAGAGAGTACACTACGGGAGAGCGCTCAATTTCATCTCGAACGAGTCTGGCTGACTAACTACGTATGTATGTATGTATGTAGCCCCCGTCCCTCGCTGCCCTACCGTAATTGAATACTCAATAGGATTTACCAAAGCGGACCGACGTAGTCCGTGCCGCGGCGTGGCGCGGCGTGGCGCGGCGTGGGCGAGCCGATCGACAGGACACACGCCAATATTTGATCCGCGTCAAAAGCTTCGAGGCGGATCCACCACCGACACGGCGAATTTCCAACGGTCGTTAACCCCCACGCTGATCGCGCTGTCTCGCCGCCGCAGCGGCGTGTGATCCTCTCCCTCTCTACCTTCCGCTCGGGTAAACTTCCGAAAAGCCGTCATCCCCGATTTCACGGAAATTATCGATTGTATCTTTGTTTACGATAAAAAGCGACGCGTGCGACCTATGGCCGAAAGGCCTACGGCGACGATCTCTGCATATATGAAGTTCTTTTCCGACGAATGAATTTCGAATAAATTTTTAAGTGACAGAGATTTGATTTTTTTTTTGGTGAAAAAATGAGCATAGTTTAGGAAAAAAAAAAGAAAAGAAAAAGAAACAGTCGGGAACACGATTGAACGGGAAGAGTCGTTTCTTTGAAATTTTAAAATTAAGTTTTCACCCTTTGGTAAAACGAGAAAGAGCACACGTTCGGAAATATTTTATACGTCTCACCTGCACGCCTCTCGCCGAAACGTGCCGAAACCTGCATTTAGGCACGTCTCCCTTTGCTCGTCCTTCGCTTATCCAAGCCGAACACTAACCCCCCGCGTGTGTCTATGTTTAGCCTAACCGTTCTACTACTCGTTTTGGAGAACGTTCGTCGTGCCGTACGACCAAATCCACAGGTGCGGTTGCTTTAGGGTGCTCACATCGCGCGGAAGTGCCTTTGAATGAATAGAGCCGACCGTCGACAGCGCGTGAATGCGCCGTAGGAGACACGTATGAAAGTCACCGGCTATCCGGCACAGAATGCGACCTCTCGGAGGGACAGAATAACCCGGGTCGTCGCGATCCAGAAGACGAGACAAACCATTTCCCGTCGCCGCGCGTCTACCGTTCTCACGATTCTTCCACCTTCCTCCGCTTGTACGAATGAGAATTAAGTCGTGGTTTAACCAGCACGTTGGAGATCGCCCAAGAGATAAACGGCTACCGAGTGGATAGGGCTCTTATCTGTGTTATCCTTCTTCAAGTTCACTCCTGACCAATTTTTTTTTTCGGTTTCACTCGAGAAAGACTCGGAGGAAGACGCCCACTTGGAATAAATTTCAAAACTTTCTACGTGATCGTCGCAAATTTGGATTAAGACTATTTTAATATAATATGCACTCGCAGATAACTTTGTGGAATATAAAAGATAATTGGATCAAAAGATTTCTCTCCATATTGTTTTAAATGTATCTTTTTGAAAAATGAAAATTATGTAAAAATGAGAAAAGTTCCGCGATTAGCTCGAAATTTGCGGACGCGTACCCGACTTAAAATCAATTATTCCGTAACAGAAGGTTCAAATTAATTGTCACATTAAGCTTAATATTATATCTTAATATTTATTATTAATGTTAATATATACATGGAACGTAGAATCTCTGTATAGAATCTCTGCTCTATATTAAATAAAAATATTGTTAAAATCTGCTTGAAGTGAGAAGGGAAAAGGTGAGTTCATTTTTATTAAAAAAGAAAAATGATTCGACATTGATAAGACAAGAAGAGGCTTACAAATTTTTACCTACAACGTAATGATGGAATCATTATGTTGCTTTTTTAGCGGAATGGTAAGTGATCGCCTGCCATAGGTAATGGTGCGCGATAAATTCGCGGTTGGTTAGCCCGTAAAGTGTGACTATATCGACGCTTCGATTGATTAATTAGATTAATTTTAATTGAACGCCTATGTATATTCTGAAAGGCTGGCTACCGTCAATTTAGTAACTCGATAAATCTATAAAATAGCGTGGCGAAAGTGTGGCTACATTTTATTAAATTCCGTCTCGCAAAAGGCCGCCGTGTGGCATCACGTCGGGCCAAATTTAGTAACGGATCATTATTGAGTTTTGCAGCAAAGATACGGGTATTCAAATTTAAATAATTGCTTTTGCCGGCACGTCTACCATACTTATTATTATTATCATTTCATGATAATAAAAAAAACGTTGACATTTAAATGTAAGTACTTGAATACGAATTAGAAGTAATGAAATGATAAATGTTTTCTCATTCGGTATACTTTTTTAATCAGAGATGCTATTTAAGCAAATATTCTTAATCTTTCTAAAATTGGAGCGGTAAATTAGTTAAATAGCACTTAATTCTATGATAGTTTCCAATTCAATTTGCTGTGACCAAAAATAATAAATTAACGAGATTACCTTGTGATAAATATTGAAACTAACGATAGCTAACTGCAGAAATATATTATCTAATTATCAAGATCGATATTTTTGCATTATAAGATATAGGATATTCAAGTACTTAAAATGTGCATGTAAAGATATTTTATATTCCCGTGAATCCTCTGAAATCTGTATTTAAAAAAAATTCCTTTTCCTTTCCAAAAATGAAATTAAAAAATGGAATACGTAAATCTACACATTTCTGAGAAATGTAAAAAAAAAAGCAAAGAGAGAGAACTTAAAACGAACCATTTGACGATAGATGGAATCTGAATGGAAATGGAAATATAAATTGGTTGTTTTGCACTTGACTAAAACAATATAATAGACGAATATTCTTGTTTAAATATTACTCACGATGTTTGAGGTGCAGTCTAGGAATGGGATCCTGTGGCCAAGCCACATTTTGCGCGGCAAAGCTGATCAGAGCCAAAATCCGCAGCGACGCGCTCATCCTGGAAACAAATGGCCCTGCAGGATGTCCGACAAATCAACGGTAACTTTCAAGCCTCATCATCGCTGCCACTGATCGTCATTCCTGCAATCATATAACAGCGACTGTAATTTTGCAGGTATATATATCACAAAGTTCGCACTAGTTAAAGTGGTAAAGTCAAGATGTTATACAGTTTATGTGCATTACTTTAGAATGCGAAATATTTCAACGTTTCTTAATCTATCTGAAAACCACGATTATGATATAAAGAATTTTTTCAGACAACTATTTTCTATAAATTTTTAACATTATTAAATATTAAACTCATAATAATTAACGATTAAATATTTGAAACGATAAAATATTTGAAAAAATTGAATATTAAACAATTTAAAGATTACAATTCAATTCAAATTTTTCCTTCAGAAATGTAACATTGATTGTTGCTTGCAATTTTTTCGGAAATTAAAATATTTTAATAACTTAATTTCGTTTTCTTGGTAGCAAAAGGTCGAAAGTTGTGTTCTTCTTTACATCACAATTATTGTCTATCGACATCGTTGTCGCGCAAAGAACGCCCTAGAATCAAAGAGAATGTATCATTGAGAAAATTGATTTCGCTCGCATATGCACAATACTCCGCATGTATAATTCCAAATTGAACGCATGTATTTTTTATGGCACGAAGAAAGCAGAACATAAGAAACGAGTCTTATGCCCGCTTTTTAAGCACAACTTATATATGCATATCTTCTTGTAGAAGAAAACTACTACTTGGAATAAATAAGGGAAAGTACGAGCTAGGATAAAAGGCTAACGAAGAAACGGGAGACGACCACCGACTGCAACGACTACGATGAAGAAGACGATGATGTTATGCATTATGCAGAGAGGTCGCTAGCTCGAGTTTCTATTTGTCCTGGGGCCGTATACTGCCGTCTACTACCTCGATACTACGTTGAAGATTAAACGTGGTATCGAATATACTCGTATATGCATTTATATAATATAAGTATATAACAGTGAATAAATATTATAAATAGTTTATAATAATTAATTAAATGATAAATATATTTTCCTTTAAACAAGAGACACTTTCAGCTTTAATCTCTCGTCGGTTTTGGTGGTAAAAAAATGATAAATGTATATGTAAGGTGTCGATAAAAATGCAACCAAACAACGTGTGCTCTAATGCTTTCTCGATCTATTTAGTTAATAATAAATCGATTTAAGAAAAATTGATCTCAACATACTTTTTGTAATTAGATTAGCAAAATATGAAAACGTCAATTTTCATTTATTTACTATTAGCAAATAAAAAGCAGAATAATATCAAATTAAATATTAAATATTAAATGGTAAATTTAAAATTGATGAAAAATCGATAGAACAGCTAGATATGAAATAGCCAATACAATATTATATACGGATAGATTTATACACGTATAAGCCTTACTTTTTCTTTCTGTCAAATAATACATATCGCTAAAGTAACGTTTTATTATTTTTATCAATTTTATCCGTCATTTTTTCTTTTGCTGAGCACAGATTTACGTACATTGATAAGTAATTTTCTGAACAGCTGGTACATTCTTCGGCCTTTGTAAATATCCAAAGCGAAATTATCATTCTATACTGCGCGCGCGGCGCTCATTTTTCTCCGACACAAGCTTAGCAAAGTAAATGGAAACAAGATTCTAACCATCGTGTCAGTAACCTCATTTCAATTTGCTCGCACGAATTTGTAAGCAGTGGTAACGTCAATCGAAATCGACATAACAAACAGTTACATTGTATTGTTAAAGTTATTAATTAATCTCGGCTGTTTAATCAGTTGCATTCCAATGAGCGGCAATGAGCCGTATTGTTACTCGACACATCTGGTAGACGATCATAAATTCATGATTATTTCGCAGCGCGGCAGCTGCGCGGCCGCGCGATCTAATAAAATCAGATCGTGAATCATGTTCGAGCGGAGACGAGAGAAGAATGTTTCGCTGCGGATCCGTCGTGTTTGCCATGATGTTTGCGAGAGCAAGAACACGCGCCTCGCTAGGCGTGGCTCGCCCTACTTTCGAGAGATACGAGGGACGAGTTGCAGATCGAGAGTCACTTCCCTTCCAGCGTCTCTCTCGTCGGCGACGGTAACGGTCGCTTTCCGATTCCACGAGTGTGCCTTCCACCGAAAATGAGAGACTTTCTCTTACATTAGACGACACTCCATCGAGCGTTTTACAAACAACGGGAAAGCTCGTTCCACTCAATCGTCGGATGCTCTCTCGATGCGGGAAAAGACATCTAATTTTCAACGTCCCATATACGAGGATCGTCGGAAACACAGAAAGACGACCACGTGATTACAACTCTAATTTCGGAACTCGAGATTATCATATCAGTCGTGGCGCAGAGACAGCGCTCTCGGAATATGAATTTGCCTAATTTGTGGGTTATATAAATATTTCAGTTGATAGAGAGATGTGAAACGACGATAGAGGTGCGCGATATGCTCCTCGTTTCGGAAAAATTAAAAGAAAAAACAATGGCGTTTAAGTTTTCCTTGTTAACGCGACATTTTTAGAAATATTTTTGTATTATTGAATTTTTAGTTTTATCCAGACTGCATAGTGATTGAGATAGAACCGAGAATAATTAAGTGTCGCAAAGTCAAAGACTTATTTATTATTATATGCAAATAAAGTATCTATAGATGTTCTTTTCTCTCTCGATATTATTTTTATAGGAAAATCAAAATTTCTAAGTACGCTACATCTATTTGTAAACATGCTTTCAGCCAAAAAATGTTAATTTAATATTCAATTATTCGATACACACGTATACATATTTGTACGTCTATATGTATATTGTTGATAAAACATATCTATAATTAATCCAGTAATATATATAATACATATATGTACCTATATATATTAAGATAAGTAAATATAAATATTGCATATGTATAATATATTATATTTAGGAATTTGTGTTATTATTGAGGAAATGTAACTGCTTATATCTCCTAAAATTATTTAACTATTATCGTTGTTTTATCTTTGAGCGCAACATAATTTATCAAGTAAATCTCGGGTACATGATAAACATATCGAACTTCGGTAAGTAGACAATTATTGTAAACAGTCTCGAGGTATTATAAACATCAGAATATAACTAGCAATTCAGTTAGACGTTTACAGATTAGTTTCGCAATTCTCGATTTAGTAACAATTTCACATTCTAAACTAAATAGTATGAAATTCTCTTTATTTTTCTATTGATTATCAGAAAAGATAAACACAAAATAGAAGCAAAAGTGGAGTTGCAGAATCTTTTAAATGTTCATCACAATGACGTATCATGAATACATCATAAGCGGGATGTCAAATTTGTTCGACTCGATTTTTTTTTCTTTTTAGAACAAAATAAAAATTAAATAAATAAGTAAACTAAAAGCACACCGTTAAAGATTTACGGTAACACTCGAAAAAAATGGACAGAAAGCACACCTTGAAAACGAGTGAGGGATGCAAAAGGAAGAGGAACGACAAGGAAAAGCAAGCGGGCACAGGGCGTAACCTCTCGTGAGTAAAACTTTGAACACGCTGCAGGAAAGGGAGAATGTGAGCGCTCTGCAACTGCTGCTGCTGCTGCTGCTGCTGCTGCTGCTGCTGCTGCTATTGCTGCTCTGCTGCTACAGT
>NW_017304196.1:611626-615930 GCF_001594115.1 Trachymyrmex septentrionalis | reverse complement strand
ACTCTGCAACTGCTGCTGCTGCTGCTGCTGCTACTGCTGCTGCTGCTGCTATTGCTGCTCTGCTGCTACAGCGAGAGCACGGTCTAATTATCCATGCGCTTTGTGCGTGTACACTGGCTCCAACAAGAGCAACGGCAATGGCACAAATGGCGGTACGAGCGTGATTGCTCGGACCATGTAGATAGTTCTAGCGCGATTGCTCTCCGTTCAACGAGCCGGTTATCAAAGTAAAAACAGCATGTTCGCTAAGCCACTCGCCTTCGTCTTGTGTGTACTATACGCGATTTCCAACTAAAATCCTAACTGAAAATTCGAATACGTTTATCCGTCTGTTTATTTATTTGTTTATTGGTGCAACAAAAGCACCAGCACGTACACTCGTCATCGACTATTCCCTTCAGCAGAATACTCGAAACCATCGCACTCAAACGACGACATTTCTCATCGGAAACTGAAATAGCTTTTGATTTAATTTCAATTTGTAAAAGTAATATTTACAACAGAAAACATCCGTAATCGTAACGTAAAGTTTCTATTTTTAAAGATTTCATGTTAGTGTTAAATTTATATTTCGCTTACATCACAGAAGCTTTACTTCTACTTAAAACTATATTTTGAAAAATCATTTTATATACAAAATTTATATTATTTATTACCTATACCTATAAAATCATTTAAGATGATAAAAAAAAAACAGAATATCATATAATATATAATACTTGAAAAAAAAAAACTTAAAAAAATGAAATTTAAAAATATATAACTGTTTTAAATTTAAAATTAGATAGAATAAATTGCAAAAAAATGATTTATTATAATACTTATTTAATTTAGATTAATATTTTTCTATTGAAAAAACTATAATTTATAGATTAATAATAAATTAATAAATATCGTTTATAAATTAACAAAACTATCAAAAATTTAATAGTGTTTGAATTATTTTCAATTAAGAAAAAATCAAGAGAAAAATAGATTCTGAATTATTTCTAAATAATTAAATCGTATTCTGTAATTAATTTTAGATATAATTTGCGAAATATTAAAAATATTAAATGCATTAAAAATTACTTCATTTTTAGTAAATAGAAAAATTTTATGCTGCTCTCTCTCTCTCTCCCTCTCTCTCTAAAAATCTTTATTTTTACTCGGATATTTTCTTTTCCATCTCATTTTGGCATATCTTTATCTTCTTATCTGTTTTTATCTCGTAATCCCGATCTATGTCGCTGCCTAGTCTAGTCCTCTCAATTTTTTACTTCATGTGAATTTTCACGTTCAAAGAAATTGCTACTTCTGATTTGGATGAGTCTCGGAAAAGTGAAAAAGCTTCTTTTCATTTCCATATTCCGCCCTAAAAAGACAGAGAGAGAGAGAGAGAGAGAGAGAGAGAGAGAGAGAGAGAGAGAGAGACACACTAAAGTTGCCAACAGATGGGGAAAATGATCAAACATACGTCGAATACAGATAATAATCTACATAAAATTAATTCTCGCGTGACTACAATTTGAAGGTTCAGTTAAATTCTGCTAAATTCTATTGGTATTCCAATAAATGCAAAAACAGTTGTTAAACTGTTTCAACGTAACAATAGAATATGATTTTTTTAAATATCCAAGAGATAGATCCTCTTATATAGATGCAAGCAAATAAATAAAACACATATATAGTATTATTGGTACAAAAAATGTGACAACTATTTCAAAAATTGTTATAATCTAAAATATAATATATATCTTCAATTTTTCATATACTTACATTTTTTCTTCACATATTTTATTATATCTTTTTTCTTTTCATTTTTTTAAAGAAAATATAATATCACATATTTTATTAAAATTTAAGCCGAAAATTTAAAATTTTTTAAATCTAACATATAAAAACAGAAGTGTATAAAATAGATATTAAAATGATAATATATTTTAAATAATTTAAGATAAAAAACCTATTAACAATAAGCGATATCATCTAGAGAACCTTCTCTATCACAAGAAAAACAAGTTTTTTGCAGAGGTGTTTTAACGGTGGCCTTGTTGGCTAAATCCCAAGCAACTGTGAGAAGTTATTTAACTTCTAATATCTTCCTCCCTCTTTTATGGAAATTTGCTGCTTTAATTTATAGATAACATCACTTGAAACGTAAAAACATTGTTAATACGTACGAACAATTAATTCAGTTCAAATTATTAATAATATTTATTCAGTTATTGAACGGCAAAAATTTGAAGGCTTCTGAGTAATTATCATAGCTAAAATTTTTGCTAAAAAGAGAGAGTAGCTACGAAATTTATCGAAGAATACACAACTCTGTTAATAAGTACAGTAACTATTATATTCATACTTTACGAACTTATCCTGATTAAACTTCAAGTTAAATTTCAACGGAAGTAAAGCCGATTCGAAATTAATTGAAAGCTATAGTTCTATAATCTGTTTACAGTAATAAATCTCAGTAAAAATCACTAAGTAATATTCACTAAAACGTAACAATTATCCCATATTATAATATAACAATTATCCTATACTTCACTTTTTCGTTTAAATGAAATTATGGAGGAACACATTCTTGTTATCAATGCTTACTTTTACAGACATCTTGCGTATTTATAGATCTTATTTCGTATTCCAATCTCTCTATTCCGCGTAGATGCTGACTGCAGCCTCTACAACTGTCAAAGTCGACGATAGAAACCGATATCCTTAGTCATTGTGCATTTTGTATGCTTGGATGTGCACAAGTTCGAACTCGGTATCGATCCAGCCCGTTTGCTTCGTGACTACGGTAAGGAAGCCACAGTTAACTTATCACTTATCCTTTTAAATTACATTCTCATTCCACTTACAAGTTCTCCATTTCTATCATAGCGTTCAATCATGCAATGATAACGAATAGAAATCAACTTCTATAGATTAGATTTCTTTTATCTTTCATCTATATTTACTGATATGAAGTAAAGATATTACACCTATTATTTTCTTGTTTAAAGTTAAAACGTTAACATCTATAAGGGAGAATGTAAAATGCTAAATGCGCGCGTGTGTATTACAAAATACACAAAATTGAACTGTATGTTATAATTATATAATATACGCTCGCATGCCTAAATTATATATTTACCATGATAACATTGACATTTTCAAGCAAATATTTTAAATTTTATAGCACAGACGAAAGATTCTTTATAAAAGTAAAAAGTAAGATAAATACTTCCGTTTTATACTTTTACGTTAAATCAACATGTTTCATCTAAAAATATTCATTTTATTTTCGATCACATAATTCATTTTTTTTTTTATTTTTAGCTAAGGAATAACATTTGTAATGCTGCTTGATTTAGCTTTGCTTGATCATTCCCATCCAAATCCCTTTCGAACGTACAGATTGTAAAACGAACGAAAAACGGCAGAAAACGACAGAGAGAGACAAGAAGAGAGAGAGAGAAAGAGAGAGAGAAAAGAGTGTAGGAGGAGATAAGTCTAGCAGTTGAAAGACGCCAAAAAGGAGTAAAAGATATCCGCGACAGAACGGATGAATGAGACTACCAGCGGTCTTTGAGCTTGCAGGTAGGCAATGATTAATAAGTAACGTCGATCTCGTTCAAAGTGCGGCACGCCAGAGAAGCTCAGGGCGGCACCCTACGGTTCTCGCAGTAACAACCGCGTGCAAATAGAATATTTCGCGAAATAAATGAGTCGTGATTATTCTGAGAAAACGGCAAATCTAAGGCAGCGAACAGTTCTCGTAAATAATATTACGTATCTTAATTAAGGTACTAAAAACTATATGCATCTGCTGTAAAAAAATCAGTTTATATATTAATGAGTTGTTTCTTTCCGATTTGACGGAAGATAAATGTTTAGCAAAGAAGTTTTGTATCTACTTGGAATGATAACGTATTTATTTCGTCCTGTCAGTTATTTTGTCCGCAAAAAGAAGCAAAAAAAGATATACATCTCGCCCGAAATGCAGAAACAAGAATCTAGAATTAGTCGCTAATTTAGTATCTTGAGAAAATCGCGTAAAATTATTTTAAAATTATACCATTCTTTTAGATAAGCAATTAATTCAATGTTTTATAAATTTTATGTACAAGTACTTACTGATCGAAAAATATTTAAACAACAGGAATTTCGAGTAATTATGTTTCCCCCCCCCCCCATTTTGATCTACGTGATATTATAATGTTTAGTAAATACTAATTTTCATCAGTGATATTTAAAATAATTGTTCGTCACCTTGGAACAATTAAATAACAGCTAATTGATACAACGTTAATCTCTCCCATTATGATTATGACGTTTAT
>NW_017304196.1:609756-611526 GCF_001594115.1 Trachymyrmex septentrionalis | reverse complement strand
CAGCTAATTGATACAACGTTAATCTCTCCCATTATGATTATGACGTTTTTTATGACTAAACAGATTGAGCAATTAAATCAAGCCTAGAATAATTGATCAGTATCTATAATAAATAGTATTAAATTTAATATCACGTGCATTTTTCTCGATAAATAATGTAAACGATTAACTCAGTAGAAAAAAATTCGATTAATGCGATAGAAAGGAAAACAAATTTTCTATCTATTGCACGTTGGCGTAAAGAAATTTGTGATAGATTCTAAACTCGACGCATTTGAAATGTTGAGTTCTTCGTTTCATTGCAATATTGTTTACGCTTCGCAGACATTTGATTTCTCCATTTCAAATATCTTCTGGACTTTGAAATCCAGGTTCATGGCAATCCTGAGTAACATAAAGTTTATCGTACGTTCAACTTCTTGCAGAAACGCCACATTTGATATAAAGTTTCTAAACTGGAACTGACAAACTGCAAAGAATATCTGGAAATCGGTGATTTAATACTCGAAAAAGTTTAAGTGCACTCTCAGATTTACGTATTACAAATAATGTTTGTAGTTGAAAAAAAAAAAAACCCTCGACCGTGTGCCTCGATTGACACGATTGGTTTTCACGGGACTTTACAACAGGTCTAGGAGTGTAGGGTGTTGCGTCGAGGTGTACTTCGAAGGAAAATCGTAGGATTAGAGAGTCACAGGAGCGTCGTAATGCCACGTTAGCGGGAGCAAGTGCAATGGTAACTTGGTCCAGTGGTGAAGTCAGGAATGCCAGTTGAAGGAGGAGTGGTTCGTGAGCGTGGCGGGCGATTTAAAGCAACTCTCACCGTGCCAGAGCCAACTCCACTCAAGTGAATGAATATTCAGAAGCGTGCGAGAACTGTGGGGAACGTGGTCTTGGTGCCTCGGGTGACCTCTCGTGGAAACGGCCAGGTGAAATGGTCCAAATCACGGGGAATATTCAGATTTTCGCCCTTGCCACTACGCGAATTACTCCTATTACGTATACGTGTGCGATCACGCTCCGCGGAGCCGTGCGAGCTAGTTATGTCAGTAGGAAAATCGCGGTTCGCTAGATAAGTATTCGCGAGAGTGGATTTATCCGCTTGGAGAAGGCTGCTTGTTATCCTTACGCATGCATACGTAAAAAGCTGTAATAATTAATTATTTCAGCTCTCGTACGTATTCCATCCATTGTCTCTTCTGTTCATTCTAGACTCTTCCTATTCATTGAATTTTGGAAATGCGATTCGTTACTGAATTATTAAGAAAACGCAAATGTAACACAATCGTCTTTCACACATGCACGCAGGACCGAGGCAATTGTCATTATTATTTCTTGAGAAGAAAGCCTTGAAAGAATAACGTTTCTCTTCATAATACACATTTTTTGCTTTGAAAATCTTTTCTAAATCAATGCTTTTAAGAATATTACTTTACGCCTAAACGCATCACTTTCATTTAAATAACTACAATTCATTCCTTCAATTTACACCTACTTACGTTTATTACATAATTTATAATGCACCAATCTCAGAGAATAATCATACGATTATGTATGTTACATTAAAGTTTGGAAACTGTAACTATAATTACAATAACATGTTATAACAGAGTTCAGGTTTACTTATTGTAACAAGAGGAGAGCGTGCTATGCTTTTCAGATGAAATCGTAAACCGAATGCGGAATCGCTTCCAGATACCCTCTTTTATAATAGTAAACATATTGCGAACCACTCTTCGCGATAATTTTGCTCAGCCTCCAAATAAATAA
>NW_017304196.1:604549-609656 GCF_001594115.1 Trachymyrmex septentrionalis | reverse complement strand
ATATATATATATGTATGTACTACGTATATATAGTAGATATTACGCAGCTGCAGGCGAATATTCCCTCGGCACCTGCAAGCGACGTTTCCGACGATCTCGCCGCGAGAATCGGAGTCGTTACCGCCGCTCAAATAATCCTCCGTGTACGTCCGTGGGCGTTTTACAGCCCTCGTCGTTTTCGCTCATCGTTAGGGCGCAATAGAGGCGCCAAGCATAGCTGCAGGTTACAACGGACGTTGCAACTCGAACCGTAAGAGCTCAGATTGCAAAGCTACGGTTAGTTAGAACGGAGCGAAATACGATGGAACGCCTGTCTATATTTGCAAAACAGTTCTCTCCGTCTTACATTGTGCGCTAGGCTCAATCCCTTCCTTCCTCTATGTAGAAAAGCGTTCAAGCTTATACAGTGGATGGACTTTATAGAGATTCGCAATGGGGAGTACATATACAATACTCTCCATTGAATCCCGGCTCGATAAAGCATCGCAATATCATTAACAATGGCAACAACGGCGTATTATTATCACACAGTCTACACATAATTATCGAGTAATTTGCAAACTTTCAAATAATTCAAAGTAAGATGGCGCATATATGTATAAGAGAGCCACGATGAATGATGGTACAGTAGAATTGGTACCCAAATGAAAATTTACCAATTTCACTGCATTCACTTCTAACCGTGTTACATTTACAAAAATATTTTATTACACAAAATCAGTTAATAAAATTACTCCGAATATTATTTACACCGGTAAGGCGAGAAAGAGAAGACGAGAGAGTGCGACACCATTAAAACCAGATGATATTGCGCGTGCAATAAAAATGAGCAGACACGCAGATGTAGAGCGGGAAAAAAACCAGAGGTAGCAAAATTTTTGGCGCAGGCCGAACTGCACACCAGGGAAATTGCCAGATATAATGGGCGAATGATAATTTAGTGCGCGCGACAATGAATGAGAATGGTGACGGAAAAATGTTCTCCCTTTTAAATTGCAGGATGTGGAAATTTCAGGTAATCATCCGAACAAGAGTCTCACCGAAAAAAAAAAAAAAAACGCGTCTCTCATCCGTAAACGCGCTTTCAATATCAATGATGACGTACAAACGTGCGCCTCACATCGCGGGTAATTCGCGAAAGTGAGCGCCGGTGAGCGCTTCGTGAGATAGACGTAACGCTCTTGATTTTTCGCCCCGCGGGATTAGCTCGATTCATCGGCACGGAAGCACCGACACAAGAATACCGCGCGTTCACGAAGAGCGCCGCACGAGAGCGTCGGAGAGAACGAACTCTATATGGCAGAGGTCCATTTGCGGACCGCCGGTAATTTCCTCGGGGAAGAATCCCGACTGTATACCGAACGGGAGCGTCGCTCGCTCGCTCGCGCGATTTCACCGTATTTCAGAGTTGGCCACGCAATGCCGACTCACGCGTATAATCGGCGCGATTAATAAAGCTCCGCTTGGTTAACTGTAAAATGGCACGAATCGCGCAAAGAAGAAATGGTCGTCGTGAATAAAGACAAAGCGGGAAACGAGAGAGAGAGAGAGAGAGAGAGAGAGAGAGAGAGAGAGAGAGACCGCGCGTTCGTAGTAATACCTGCCATTTACAGACTGGCACTGTGCACGCGTACGTTCTGATGGTACACCGCGATGGTACACCGTTAGCAAACTCCCTCAGCTAACAAACAAGGCGCGCGTGCGAATATACAAGATATCCTGATATACGAAAGGACAAGAGTTCTTTCACCTTCACTTGAACATCTCCGAATGACGATAAAATTATTTTTAAGTCATTTCTGATCCATATACATGTATAAGAAACAGAGTATCTGTGATACTCGAGAATTTTCGCTCTTCTAAATATTTTCAAGTAATAATCATCTTGCAAATGTGTCACTTGGAATTGTATTTCCTATCAAATTTCAGTGAATGTTTTTGAACGTCCTATATGTGTATGTACACACTTGTGATCTCGTAAGCTTTTAAAAAACAAACAAGAAAAAGATTTCTCGAGTAGCCCCTGCGTACGATGTAATATACGCTCGCAGATATCAGATTCCATTTTGCCGTTGCTATTACTGCAGCTCGTACGTGAGATCCATATTTTTTCGTTCACCTGACCGCAATTAACATTAGCATAGAAATTGGTGTGCGTACTGTCAGTAGAACATGCTCGTAAGCTTGACAAATTCTCGAATAACAACTTTCGATATGTGAAATTATTTAACCCTATCTTAATTGATTAAGTACGCTTCTATTTTAGAATCTCATTTACTAGAATTAAAATGTAAACTTCTCATTTATTTTTAGAGAATTATCTAGTAGAATTAAAATAAGAAGACAAACAAATTATCAATTAAATACTGAAACAACAAATTAATAATGTTTTACATGACACATTTTTAAATCAATATTATTGCATAAATTATTAAGATTTTTCAATATATGCTCTTTGATATTTCATGTACAATAATTTAAATGTTCAATTCTGCTTGCTCCAACATGTTTATGAATATATTATGTTTTTAATAGTATTAAAAACATTTATAACCATCGATATCTCTCGATTCGCCTATCCATTCACGTCACATCAGTGTGACATGCTACACAAATTTGCAAGTTCTGATATACACGGTGCCAATATATTTCGCAGAAATCTAATGTACTTTTAGCGTTACTTGCAGAAATCTAACATAGAGTAATAGTCATATGTGAGAACGATATACATATATTGAGAATCCATAATCGCGTCTTTTCTCGCAAGAGACGTAATGTAACTATACAATCGATTAAAATATATTAATAGACATTCAGAATCTAATAGGCATATAATTTTTATTACGCTTATTTTAAGATTTAAAATAAAAGCTGAAATAAATTCTTGTATACACACACACACACACATTGAAAAATAATGACTTTGTTTTCAACAAACTTCGTTTATGTAACGTACGTGCTAGATATATGAATTTTAAATAAAAGACAAAGTGTATAAAATCTCTTTTATATTTCATAAAAAATTATTTTCATATATTTACATTAAACACGTATCAATTACAAAAAATTGCTAAAAATTGCTAATTTATTTTAAAAAATTCATTTAATTTCCTTTCAAACTATAATTTTTAATATTCGGTTTTTTATCGAAATTAAAAAAATTATAACGAGTATGTATACGTATAAAAGAAATGATGTCTCTTAAATTATTGAATCTAACAACATACTTCGACCAGATTCGTTCCGGATACTGGAAGCATGTTCCTTGTTAGTCAATTCGCCGAGTAGTGCCTATAGCAATGGCGTCGATCGAACGATAATACGATTGAACCACTATAGAAGCACATCGGTGAAGCACTCGAATTTCTGCGTTTTCACGAAAGCACGAGATGCGGTTCTATCCCGGTATATTTCTTCTCGCCATGGAAGAAAGCTATCGAGATCGCGCGGTTCTGGCGGATCTCGGCCCTTCATCGTCTTGCGACCTCAGTCTCAGTCTCTCTCTCTCTCTCTCTCTCTCTCTCTCTCTCTCTCTCCCTCTCCCTCTCTCTCTCTCTTTGCACTCTTCCCTCGAGCCATCGTCACGGCCTCGCGCTCTTCGTACATTACGGCATTACGCTACAGAATTCATCTTATTGCGTCGAGATACATCTGATGGCGACAGATCGATATATCTCGTTCTCGGTGAGAACTCGCAATCCAATAAAGGAATGGCGAGAAAATTGCAATCGGCATTGCCATGAAATAAATGGATAGAGAAGTGGTTACATACGGAGAGATAAAGGAGAAAAAGAGGAAGAGAACATACCATCAACATTACATACGTGTCTCAAGTGCTGCCAGAGAAACTTACAAAGTCGTATACATTAGCGCGTCAACCGCAAAAACGTACAATTTTTAAAAACCTTCCTAGAAACTCAAACGTCTTGATTCTTCACAGCTGGTAAAGTATCTAGTTAACGGGTTAAATTTTATTACTGAAGATTTGTGCTAAATTATTATTATTTTACTAAAACAACTTTTCACTCGGAAAATCATGTACCGTTTCTATTTACTTTTTATATCGCATCGCAATGTTGTGATTCAACATGATGCGGTATAAAAAACTAATCTATTTAAAGTATCATACATTCGATCAGTCGCCTATAAAAATCTGTCTTTCAACGTACGAAAAAAATAACTTTCATCCTTCTTCCTTGAATAAGTAAGAAGAACAATTCAGCTTTTCATCTTCAAAGTTTTCTCATTTTGTAAAAAAATATTTTTCACTAAACAATGAAAGAATTTTCACTAACAACAATAAAAGTCTAGCATTTTTTTTTTGCATATCCACTCTCAACTCATAAAAGATTATGACTCATTAAAATTCAATATAACTTTTTGTTTGAAAAAATTAAAAAAGAAATTTAATAGAAAATATTGTAGATTAATTCATAAATCATTTTTGGGAGTAGACGACGGTAATATGTATAATGAATGATGAATGACTTTTAATGAGTCATTTTTTTATCTGTCTAAATATAATAATATCGTAGATATTCGACCTACAATGACCATGGCACAATAAACTGTTATAGAAATTATGGAACATTGATTAAGATGCATGCAAATTTATTATGGCGCGTTTATCCCTGCCATACAACAGCACTGATATACGTTCATTGAGCGAGACTTCATTCCTTGAGCCTCCCTGCATCAATGGTATTTATGTGCGATAATTAAGCGCGTATGCTATGCTCATACTTGCGCCTTGTTTTATTCATACCATAATGAAGCTTAAGAACACAACAGACTGTGCTTAACAGGCTCTCGGTAATGCGATCAAGTAGAGTGGAAAAAGATATGAATGAGTTTATGATACTTTTCACGAAATCTCTGATAATGATAGGTATAACGTATTGCAAATTGAAATAATTTCTATGATATTATACTTCAATATTATGCGCAAATTATTTCGTAATAATTGCTTTATCTTATTTAATGTAATTCGTAGAAAAAAATTGTATTGTCTATTATTGCATGCTTTTTTTGCACACACACACACACACACACACAGAGTATTTCTAACAATTCTTAATAACATTTCCATTGTCTGTTACAAATTTAG
>NW_017304196.1:602583-604449 GCF_001594115.1 Trachymyrmex septentrionalis | reverse complement strand
GCACACACACACACACACACACACACATAGTATTTCTAACAATTCTTAATAACATTTCCATTGTCTCTTACAAATTACGTGTCGTCTCTCTTGTTTTAATGTAATTTTATATTAATTTTACTACTTTTTATTAAAATTTTACAATGTCGCAAACATTTACATTTATTTATTTAAAAACAACATATACATCTACACATAAATAGATTTAAAAATTATATTTTTAAAATATTAAATTTTGCATCAATTACCAGTTTAAGTAGGATTATGACTCTATCTTAACATTTCTTATACATTCTTTTATATTTATTGTATAAAGCATGACCTAAAAAGTCAAAATTATTATTCTTAGAACGATAGAAAGTGGTATGTCGTAAATTTTTTCCGCGATAAAATAAAGATACAACGATTACTCCATTTTCTTGGACATTATTATACAATTTTCTAAAATGGTGTCCCAACATTAGTTTTTTAGCCGTACTTCATGAGTCCATTATAGAGTAACATAAGTTGTATTGTACGTGTCGCGTAATGTAGTCGTTTCAGTATACGGTGTATGACTATTTACAGCGTAAATATTACTATACAGCTAATTATAATGTATGATTTCATATAAATTACACGTCCAAATGGTAGAACAACTTTGTATGCTAACAAAACGTTAAGTTGATAAAAATGCTTCACGAAAAAATCATTTTTCGCACGGCAATAAATTCATTTAAATGTTAGCATGAATGTCCTACGTATGACCGATGTTAATTCTAATATAGAATTAATAGAATAAAATTAAATATTATTTTTAATTTAAAAATATCATTTTAATTAAAATTTTTTTTATCGAACAATATCTGGAGAATTTCATCAAAAAAGTTATACTCTCTTAACATGAGAAAACTATAAAGGACGATTATTCCTTCTTGATCTCTTCGAAAAGAAGGCATTTTTAAATATGTAAAACAAAATCCAATATGTACTTCTTTCTCTCTTTCTCAATGACCTAGTGTGAACCATATAAATATATATATATAAAAAAAATTCCAGATCTATTCCTTTATCAGAAAACCATTGCTACAAGAGATAACTTCTATATCCACACACATTGGTATGAAACGGGGTTTGATCATTCGATACATTGTCAGAGAATATTGTCGTATCATTGTCCAATGCAGACGTGAGACGTCTAGTTCGAAGTGCCTTACACTCACGATCACTATCAATCGATCGGTAATGCATAGCATCGCGCGCGACGGAAGCACAAGCGAAGACGACATTGAGGTACATGGTACACGCTCGTCGTCATCATCGTCGGCGTCGTCCTTGTCGTCGTCAACGTCGCTGTCGTCAACGTCGTTATCGTCAACGTCGCGTTGCAATGCGCTACATGTTGAGCCCCCGTAGCTACGGGGCAATCGAATTTTCATCGCCGCGAAGGTGAACTCTGAATATTCATACGGTCGAACGAATTCCCGGTACCTTGCACACGTCTCTCTCTCTCTCTCCCTCTCTCCCTCTCTCCCTCTTCCCTCTGCCCTTGATACGATCGGGATTCGCGGTGCGTCATCCTGTACGTAGGTTATATGCCTGCAGGATAATCGCCGGTTCCTTCCCATCCAACTGAATTTAAACTGATGCACGCTCGAGGGCGTACAATCGTTCGGGTTGCAACGAGACAAATCGAATGTTCGGAGGGAAGGAAAAAAATCATATTTCCAAACGACAGATTGTCTCGAACCAGAGATAACTTTCATCGTGGACGGTCGATTTCACGAGACGATATTAACTGCCGCTACACTGAAGAAAACCACAAATCGATCTTGCCTTTGATTACTGCAAATATGCACAGATAGAGACTACCGTTTCTGTTTCCAA
>NW_017304196.1:601542-602483 GCF_001594115.1 Trachymyrmex septentrionalis | reverse complement strand
TGAAGAAAACCACAAATCGATCTTGCCTTTGATTACTGCAAATATGCATAGATAGAGACTACCGTTTCTGTTTCCAAAAGATAGAATTGCAATATTTTAAATGACTTTTTAAATTTATATAATAAAATAGGTACATCATAAAATACATTAGCAAATACACCAACAAATAATGTAAAATATGGAAAAAGAAATGTATCCTCAAAAATTTGTGTTAAAAGAAAGAAAGGTCAAAGCGATAAACAAGGAATTAATACAAATGTCAAAATGTTGAAAAAAATATAATACATATTAAAAAACGTTCGTTGAAAATTTATATACTAAAATGATATGATTAATAGAATTTTTATTTTAATTCTATTAAAATAAGCCTTTATTTATTTGCTGTATTTTACTCTATTATTACTAGCTAGGATATCGAATATCATGACACAATCGATCGTGTATTGTAATTGAAATCTATTAACCATACGTGTACTAAATATTAGACGATAATTCACCATGTATTGTTAAATAGCGGCGATGATAGTGTTCTCCAGTAATTCCGTATTAAGTAATTTATCTGCAAAGACTTAGTACTTTGACTATAAGCACAATTTGGTAGTATAAAATTAATAATTATACGTGATGCAAGTTTATCAAAATATTCAAAATATTTTTTCCAGTATTAATAAACGAAGCGAACAATAGGTTACCTATAAATATTGCAAGCTTTTTATATCATTTTCTCCCATCATTAGCGATAAACATAATTAATAATAGACTAGAGGTTAAGATTAATCAGATGACTCGCTTATTAATATCAATGACATACTTATTAATATCGATAAATATTAATAGTCAGCATATAACATTAAACATATGCCACAAAGAATTACAAATACTAATTTATACGTATTGATACTAAAATCGCATGTACTAATAAATTTGAAATATTTATTATA
>NW_017304196.1:597237-601442 GCF_001594115.1 Trachymyrmex septentrionalis | reverse complement strand
TATATATATATATATATATATATATATATATATAATTTATGTATTGTATTAATACCATTATGTATATTAATACCAACTCATTAGTAGACGCGGCTAATATGTGGAGCTACACATATAATAAGAGACGATCCTACATCTGACCTTAAAGGGTTCGGTTGAAGGTAAGAGTGAGAGAACTCGCACACATACTATATGCACACATTCACAAAGAAGCACACGCGCGCAACAATCAGCCGCTTCGTAATGCATGGCGCTTCGTACTTGTAGCACGATATACACGCAGCCGTTAAATCGAGGGAATGAGAAAAAAAAACGAATGCTAGGAGAGGGGAAAGAGAAAGAGAGCAGAAAAGAACAAGAGAGCGAAAGCGAGACTGAGGGAGAGGAAGGGGAAGGAAAGGGAGAGAAGAGGGAGAAAAAGAGAGAGGGGAAGAGGGAGGGGAATAGAACGAATACAAGCGGATGGAGGGTTTATTTTAGGGCGAGTCGAATGTGTAAGGAATAGAGGGTAGCTCTGACAGCTGGTATGCATACAGGGTATGCTTTGTAAAAAGCAGAATATCAGTAGCAAATCTATTACGATTGCGATTTGAAATTCAATTATTATTCTTTCAATAGTAATTTCTCAATAACTTAATTTTCTAATTAAAAGTCTCGAATTAAATCAGCTTTTTAAAATAATAATTTCACGCAAAATTAATTGTTGAACTGAAAAGAAAGATTTAATCGTTTACTGAAATTTTTTTAATCTATTTATTCATATAACAATTATTACTTATTGTCCACGATCTAAATTTTTGCTGCAACATAATTTAATCTCAAAATTGCATAAAATACATCTTTGATATCAAATCTCATTATACGCGAAATTCTATAATATGAAGGACATTAGAGCCAGAATATTTTCTTCTATCTTTTAATTTTTTATATAAGAAATATACAGTTTTCTCCTCTTTAAATGTTCGCACTCAAATAAATATAATTTAATTTTATCTCATGTCATTATAATATTTTTAATTTTGCTGAAATCACATGTCGCAAATGTGAATATATTTACATAAATACATATCGTTCTGATTCTTTCATCTAGATATTGTTACCGATAACAGCCCAGACATTTCAATCTGCAGAAAGATAAAGATTTGACGTACACATTGGACGCTTGCCAAAATCGAAGCCAATATCGTTGACCTAACAATCACTAAAGCGATCGACTAGAAACACGATGACAAAATCATAGATGTTTTTATATCTATATATATATATATATATGAATATATTTCAAACAAGTGCAACATGTCTAGATTTTTCCTGCCACTCATAAGTAAGTGGAAATGTCTACATCTATCTAAAAGCAATCGATAACTAATATAAATAAAATCAAAGCTAATTATAATGTAATAATAATTCATACTATTAAGTATTGCAATATGCACATGTAATTTGATTTAATTAAATACAATAATAAATTAAATATAATAAAATAATAAACGCACAAATATACTTAATACAATATATGTATGTGTGTACACGTACTATATACGAGTATAAGTATATCGTACTGTATGGTATAATACCGTATACATATGTATAATATATTGATTGTAATTATAACTTTACTACTTTTTTCCAAAGAGAAATTTTATTATAGAAAATAAGAAATAAATATTAAAGTAAAAAATTTAATCTAAACGCGTAAAATACTTTATAAAAATAATTTTATATGACGAGAATAAAAGCATTCTTGATTCCAAGTATACAAAATGGTTTGGTTGTTACAAAATTGCACAAAATTGCACGTTGGGTAGCCTGAGAGATAATTAATGAACATAATTTATCTTTATAACAAGCATTTAACGTACTATCTTTCCTTGAGTGCACAGTTTAATTTAACCTCCAGTTTTCTAATCTAATTTTATATGCGCTTTCTAAATGGAATTCATTGTCAGTTCCAGTCCTATCAAAGTTAATTTTAAACAAAGTAACACCTGTTATATTTTGATGCGAAACTTCACTTATAATCACTTAAAGTATAAACTACGAGACAAAATGAAGTATTCTAGCACATAATTAAAAAATTATACAATTTATCGAAAATGTTTGTGAATTATCAAACCCTTTAATGAAGAGAAAGCCAGAGATTAAAGTTTAAAAATTTAAATACTTCGAACGATATTTAAATATTTAGAACGAAAATTGGTCCATCGTCCATTTTTTACGAATTTATATCGATGTTCATTTCCAGAAATAAAAATATAATCAATCATATATATATAATAGTACGAGACTTAAATGGGGTACGTGGGAGACATTCGGTTAACGGCATCATGATGTATAGCAGACTTTCATCATTTTGTCTGGAACTTATGTATTCACACTGGCGCGTTTATATCAGGTTGTAAACTGGTTGTAACGAGTGCAGCTTATTTGCGTTACGTGGTATTGCACCGCATCGACTATGAGCTTAAGAGCTTCCGGACCGCGATGTTGGAATTTAGTCAATCAAGGTAATTTATTTTAGAAAATTTATCATTTACATCGTTTATCTGATAATAACTTTAAGTAAAGTGAAGCATGTGCAAACGTCTAAATTGTACACTAAAGGCCGTAACACAGACTCTTGCATAACGCATAACGCATATATAGCGCATAAAGAAATTAATCAATCCAAATTCTTTTCCATAGAATGGGAGGAAAGGAAAGAATCTGATTAGTTGATTCTTCTTATGCACTATGCGTTATGCGTTATGCAAAGGTCTGTGCTGCGGCCATAACGGTTCTACATCGATGTAAAATAATGAATTTAATCGCCTTTTCTGTGATTAAAATACAAATTTTTATTTTTCAAATTTAATTTAATTTTACAAAGCAAATATTTGCGATTTTATGCTTTTTCAAATTATTTTTTTCGATATTTCCAAAATTGTTCTCATTTTTAAATAAAACTGTATAAATAATTATTATTCACGCCTTCCACCAATCATTAAAACAAATTTAATAGAACTTGAAATACGAAGCGCCTTACCGGTCCGAGTGTTAAGATGTTGAACTACTGTATAATATACCTTCATTTCAATTGAATTAATTTTCAGAAGTAAATTGCGAGCCGATGAAATTATCGGATTCACACAATCAATCTGAAACAAATAATCCCCCCAAAATTTATATTATACAGTAGTTCAACATCTTAACACTCGGACCGGCGGTAAGGCGCTTCGTATTTCAAGTTTTAATATAAACGGTCACATTTCCAATCATAAAATTTAATAGACATGACTTATTAATAAAAAACATTTTTCGTTTTATTTATATTTGTTTAAATTTATTTTAGTTTTCCAATATATAATTTCTATGTCATTTTACTTTGTTTCGACTACAAAATCTAATATTAAATAATTATTTTTTACTGTAGACTTTTTTAACGCGAGTTTTCGTCCAGCGCGATGATCTAAGTTTGATTATAGATACTCTATTTAATTATATATATGTATATCTCTCTAAAAATTAGCAGAAAATCAATTCCTTTAAAATATTATTATTCTATTTATAGACGAGAGAAAACAAAAAAAGAGAAAATCAAAGAGGGGAAAAATTTAATTAATCAAGAGTAACGCTAATTAAAAGAGCGCAACCTATCTTTAATGCATAACTTAATAACCGCTGCTACAAAGATTCTAAAAGAAATCTTTTATAATCCCTGTTTTAGCATGTAAAACGATATTTTAATTATTTCTCATTCATCTTATTATTTGGCGCATAAAAGTATTAAAATAAAATGACGAAAAATAAATTTTTTACAAAATATTGATAATTGATCTATTATTTTTCAATTGTACTTATCACTTCCGTAAAATGCATGGTAAAACGTGTATTTAATCTCGATTAAAATTAGACATTCTTCCGATATTTATGTTATCTCAATGTGCAATCTTCAATATGTTTCGAGCTTCAATATGTTATCGGTATAATCTAATCCAACCGAACCTCTAACTATTACCGTGCATACAACACATTGCTGCGTTGGATCATTTACCGCGGATACACACTGTAGTCACGTCGGTGCGCGAAGAGCATATCTCTCGAAGCGGCGACCCGCGGCTAAAAGACCGGAAACGACCGTATAGCGACCGCAAGTACGTCTAACGGTTCTCTCCCTCTCCGTCTCGTCTTCTTTCATCCACGAGTTCACGCTTGCAATTCTCCAT
>NW_017304196.1:593330-597137 GCF_001594115.1 Trachymyrmex septentrionalis | reverse complement strand
CTCTCTCTCTCTCTCTCTCTCTCTCTCTCTCTCTCTCTCTCTCTCTCTCTCGAGCGCATTGCGCGAGCGTAACCGCTTGATCCTCCACGCTTCGTCTAATCCGCCTGTTGTCCCACGGATGTTTTTCATCTTACGACAATCGCAATCGCGGAGCAAACTCGCCAAGTTCTTACTTCGAGAAGAATGCGCGCACTGAAGAAAAGTGCCCTTATTAAAATTAAATTTTTAACTAGCACCAGCGAAGGACATTTGAACAAGTACATTTGAAGACAGTCTTTTAAATTCGAAGTTAATAAAGCGAAGTAGTACAACTTGAAAGAAGGATACGATGAAAAGATGAATTTTCCATGAGATATAGGCTTTAAAGAATGTAGTAACTTAATAATATGTACAGAAAGAACATCTCTCTACCCTAAAGTTAGCAAGCCAGCTTTTACCGATCTTCTTTAATGAATAAAAATCGATCCCTTCTTACAAGACTAATAATACTTAAAAACTAATACTTTTTAAATTATAAGTGGTTGAAAAAGTGAAAGTTTTCTCTCCTTCTTGAGAATTAAGTTTTAAAAGAACAAGGAAATACCTACGCTAAACTTTATTAATACACAGATTTTAAAAGGTAAAAACAAATTCTACAAAATATTTGACTTGCAAAATGTTTCACTTTGGAAAAAACACGTGAGCATTAATAATTTTTCCCAACAATTTTGGGAAAGCAAAATTTATAAAAGTAAAAAATATACATAGTATCCAAAACAATTACAGTTTTATACAAAATAAAAATCTAAATTTTTTTTTCTTTTAGAAAAATAAATTAAGATTAGATAAAAATTATTCACTTGCGAAAATAACTTTTTCATCTTAAGACAATTTTCAAGTCTTGGAAAAAAATAACATTATAAAAGACAATATAAAAACGTGAGAAATATGTTTAGAATATTTAGATCTATCTGCAATGAAAGTCACAGAAACAATAAACAATGTGTGTACATTTTCATTTTACGTTTGTTACGATTTATGAAAGCTTCGAGATGAATGTCGCAAATATCACCGAATAATATATTATAACGAAGTACCATCAACTTAAATGATAAACGATTCATCGAATAGTGCCGACATTAGCGAAAATTCATATCATGCCACAGAAGCTGATATATGTAAGTATATCGCAAGCTCAGACGCAACTCTCTGACGTAAACATGTTAAAGTAGGTGTCCGGGTAATAACCAGCATACACGTAACTTCGTCGTGGCGTTTAGGGAAACTTCCCTGAGATCAGCGCACTATACGTTCATATAGACAATCTTGTCTAAACAGACGGACGTAAATTATCGGTTTATACAGATTATATCCAAGCGCTGTAAAGTCACACATAATGCTGGAATTGCAAAATATATAATTTCACTCCGAAAAAGACACCGTCTTTCATGTCTTTAGCTTTTCAGGAATGTACTTGTTAAATTCTTTCAATAATTCAATCTTCAATAATATATATAAACTAGAAGAAAAATGTCCTAAATGTCAAACGTAAGTTAAAATATAATATTTAATTAAAATGTTAATATAAATATTACATTCATGATCGGTAGAATATATAGAAAATTTTATTGAGTCATATTAAATTATCACAATTTCTTAAGAAATATATAACAAAAATTTAAAGAAAAACCATGAATTAATACAAAGAATTAAATATTGTGCCTATATTTATTTACATACTTCTATTTTCCGAAAAACAAACTGCGTATACTATATAATAATTTAGTGGGAAAACATATTCCACGAACTTATCATCTGTCGAACTCTCCGAGGCCCTCGATGTGCTATCGATCCTTCTCGTCAACGTCAACAGCCATTAATTTCTTTTTTTTTTCACTAAAGTGAGGGGTATACGATTTCTGAATGAAAAATGAGTCCTTTCATTTATTAGGATATTATTTATTTAGGATATTATTTAGCCTTACTTCCGAAAACATTTCTCAATGCTATTTTCAAAATTACTATCGTCAAATTACTATCTACCAATTCGTTAATAATATTAAATGCTTTAAGAACAATAAAACGTGAGAATTTGTCTTTTAAAAATAGAGATCTGTAGAGAATAGTAGATAATATTTCTCGATTAAAAATTATTTTTAATTTTAACCCATTAAGGATCGCTAGTCGATTTTTCGACTAAAAAAATAGGTCAACTTTGAGACCAAATTTGGACCAATGGTCGACTACCCTCCCCCCTTTCCCTGCAGCCAGGGAAACAACCAACCCCAGGGTGAAAATGTTTGGTAATTAGACTCTTTAAGGACGTGGTAGCTTGCCATTAAAAGATTTAAATTTTGAGAAAAAACAATTTGTCTTGGTCCTCAATGAGTTAATATCACTCTTATAATACATTTGATTCAACCATTTCACTAAGATTACATCGACTCTAAATTAATGAAAAAAATCTGTCATCAATAATAAGAAAATCATTAAAATAACATTCCCTTTTACTTACACCTTAGCATATATTGTATATTTTAATAACTTTTAGTATTTATATAGGAAAAGTTATTCAGTATACGTTTGAAATATTTCTGACGTCAAATATATCTCGTGTAGTCAAATATCGTAAAAGTGGATTAATGTTATCTAGAATATCTGAAGATAACAAAAAGAGAAAAAAAGGATCAATATTATCTCAATATTGTGCATTACGCACACGGATACAGAGTCGATAGAGAAGAAACACAGGGCAAAAGTGCTGCCCCACGTTACACAATGCGGGTTCGGCTGGACGAGAGACAGTGGAAAGCATCGACGCGGTCCTGAGCATAGTCGATTTCAAGGCTAACCATTCGCTCGTGTACAGTCCGCAGCATAAATGCTACATAACTAGTTTTTACCATCGGCAGTTTGCCACGTTACATTAAGGAACACGACATTCGTGTTCAAGTATCACGACCAGCTCTCTACTCGTCCGTCGACGTACGAGATGTCCAGAAAACATGGAGCCATAAAACGGAAAAACTAGAACTATCATTATCATGTATTGTATATACAGGGTGTTAGTTAAGTGCGTTGCCACACTCAACAGAGCGATTCTTTGGTTTATTTCAAGTAAAAAAGCTTCCATATAAACGTGTGCCCTAAGCAACGGCTTAGTTTTCGAAATAAGACAAAATTTAAACGTCTAGTAATAATCTGTTTGTTTGAAAGAAATACAGCTTGAACTAGCTAGTCAAAAGCTAGGCAAAAACAAAAACAGGCTTCAGTTGAAATTCTTCTGATGAAACAATACAATTATTATTATGTTACGTATTACCTCGCATGAAGCAACTATTCGATTCCTCAAATCATTCTCATTCTCAATTGGGGTGGTATAAACCAATGGATTTCAGACGCCCTCCCAAAGGAAATAATCCAAAGGATTGAAGGTAATTCTGGTGATCTAGGAGGCTTTCACTTTGACTTTGTCACTTTGTTTACGGTTGTGCGAATGGTAACTCACGTGAAGCAAGGCATATTTATGCAGGGAGATAGATCTCCAACGCAATTTACCGTCTCGTCAAACATTCGCGAATATTCCACCTGTATTTCGGAAAACTAAGCCGTTTAGGGCACATGTTTATATGGACTTTTTTACTCGAAATAAACCAAAGAATCGCTCTGTTCAGTATGGCATCGCATACTCAACTAACACTCCTGTATAAAGCGGAGTTAATACCGAAGAGTAAATTTCGCGTAGCTCTAATTACACGACAAAGAACCTTCAAATCGTGTGTGTGTGTGTGTTGTCACGTCACGTCACGTTAAATTGTTCTTGCACAC
>NW_017304196.1:588213-593230 GCF_001594115.1 Trachymyrmex septentrionalis | reverse complement strand
TGTGTGTGTGTGTGTGTGTGTTGTCACGTCACGTCACGTTAAATTGTTTTTGCACAAAGTGTATAACGTTCGCTTACGAAAAATGCACGTCGCGCAGTTATTTCCCGTCCTTTCAGCACGCAGCAAGGTGTCGAAATGAGCATGTCGTTTACGAGCAATGACTTGAAAGATTAGCGAATTTTCCGTGCCAGCGGATACAAAGGAAGGGATTTGCAGCAGCATCCCCGCACTCATCCCCGTAGGCTATTTCCTTGTCCTGAGCAGCCACCTCCCCCCCCACCCCCTCGCCCCATGCGTATGTACGCACATACGCGTGCACGCATAGAGGAGGCGCTACATAAACATTCTCGTTCCCGCTTTCGTCGTGCAATCTACGCGATAAAAGCGCGTCTTCCCTCCGCAGAAGCGCAGTGACGCGTTTCGCACCTGTTGGAATGCGAGAGAGCTGCCGGCTGGCTGTGCGCAAGGTGGTTGGAGGAAAAGTTTAACGTTCGACGGAGCCTCCGTGCATAGCTGGTAGCGCCTGGTTAAGCCCGTTGTTTTGTACTTAGGTATAGATATTCTATATTCCACACACACCGATTCGCGGTGGCTATAAGCGCGCGCAGATTGCAGTTGCTGGAACATCAAGCGCGATGATACCCATACTTGCACAATCTTTTCCCTTGTTACAGCTGCGACAACATCTCATAGTTATACAGCGATTATATATTTCTATGCAATTTACAACAAATACACGTTTCTTATTTTTCTTATTGAATCGTGTTCTACAATTCTTTTTTTTTTTTAAATCCTTTTGTTTTTAACACTGCATGAAAAATTATTGCATTAAAGTAATTATTGTACGTTATTTATTTATTTTTTGCATAAACAAGAGTCAGAAAACTAAGTTCCGAGAGCCAAAAGATCTCACGTATGTTGTTAAACATACATAATTAAATGTAAATCCGAAATTTCAAATTGATGATCATACATAATTCCTATACGACCTCCTTTACATATATACATAGGTACATATATATATATATATATATATATATATATAAACCCTTCTCTATATGTAATTTATGAATCCCGTTTCGCGTATCCCGGAAGTGTATCTTCATACATCAGTGCCTAGGAATATACATATACGTAGTCGAAAATACGAGAGCGGAATAACTCAGTGAAGGAATCACGGCTTGCGTAAGGATTTTACGCAAGTCCCATTCACGTCGTGTGCGATGTCGTGAAACTTCATGGAACGAATGCAGTAGCCAATTACGCGTAATAAAGCAACGTGAAAGTCGACGACTTTTCTGCGCGCGTTTAAATCCTTCTTGGTATCCACAGTATATTATAATGGAATTAAATCATGTGAGACAATTAAATCATGAGCTGGACGAAATTTCAGTTTGTCCAAAAGCCGGCTACGCAACACTTTTATTCCCATTTATTTTCCCATTTATTCTTCATTACGTGTACCTATTAATGAAACATCTTGGGTGCACTTTACATTTTACATTTATAAAAATTATGTCAAGTATTCCAGTGTAATATTACGTTAAATGATTTTTTTTTCACTAACGTTGAAATAATTTTTAGCAATATATATAGAACAACGGTTCTGTTAAAACTCTTACTTGAAATTTACTGAAAAATTTTCAAAGTAATTTTATTATTCATTTCTCTTGAAGCTGAATTTACCAAAAATATTTTCTTATTTTTAATCGTTAATTGTTCAAGAACTATCTCGACGTCATCACTAAATCGACTATTAAATGATCAAAAATTTATTATCAATGAAAAAATAGTGTGCTCTACGTATGACGGATATTTCATCAAACCCACATTTCTGTTATACAAATGATGTGTTTGTAAATAGTTGTATAAGAATATATTTAAAACAACACGGAGAAATTTAATAATCTATTTTAATGAACAACAATTAAAATTAATCACTGCTAAGAGTCACTGAAAGCATTAGTATGATATGCACCATCTCTTATCACATTCTCACATAGTTGTCGGAAAAGCACGATGTTTTTTCGTAGTTTAAAATATGTGCGTTTCATTTTACAACCCTTTAATATTTAGTATTTGTTTTCAATATTTATCAATTATTTCAAATCAGTCTTTGTAATAGTAAACAAATCGTCATGTAATATTTATTGTTAAAAGCGCGATTAATAGAAACGCTGTACATGTATAAATTTTTATATAGGTAAATAATTACAAGATATTGTAATGTAACGCTTATGTGCGCCAAATTATAATAAGGAATATGTATAATACCTTTCTCTTTTTCTTACAATTACCAGACATTTTTAATAAACCTAACAATTCTATGAGAAATTTGAAATCAACGAAATTTTTTGCCAAAGCGAAAATGTCAAAAAAAATCGTCATTTGCCGTAAGCTTTTCAAGAGGTACAACTAACTACTCAAATTACAGATATATTCAATTAAAGTCCGCTTGAAATTCACATACGTTTATTTATCCGTACTTTGAAAACTTAGCAATCGAAAAATCCCTTCAAACAAAAAGTCTGCTTACGATCCACCTTTATGTACTCATATTTTTCAAGCTGAATATTTAAAAACCCCTTTTTAACTAATCGAGATTTAAAACGCATCAGTCTTTCAACATTGAAAAAAATTAACTTCAAATCGAAAAAATTCACGGCATAAAAGGTAGCACGGTAAATATTTAAGGGGCATGCCATATATCGAATGTGTTTTTATCATTACACGTGGATTGCATTCCTAGCGCGCATAAGTCGCAAAACGAGCCCTGGACTATACCTGTGCAAATGTAAGCGCGCCACGTACCTCGTTATAGCTTTCAAGCACGCGGTATGCGGTTCACCGCGTACGTCATAATTTCATACTCGCCTATATACATCTATATATCATGCAATTACGTACGAGCAACCTGTATGCTGCCGATAATCACTCAGTCACGGGTTTGTAATAAATTCATGCTTAAATTATTATTTCGTACTTTTGTACTCGTGATTTTGTTGCGTGATCCATATAAGAAAAAGCACCGAAATATGCGGAATATGTTATGCGACTTGATATAAGCGCACAGACACACCAGATACGAAATCTGATCTGGAGTGAATGAAAATCTAGACTCTTATTCTTGCACTAAACGATACGAATGATAAAACAAAATTGTCTTTAAAAAAAGAAATTTGACCTCTTGAAAGATTTCAGACCACATTTTAGAAGATTACCGTTGCAACTCGCCAAAAAAAAGTCTACAAGAAGTGTGTCTTTTCAAGTGTGATTTCCTAGCCAACATAGAAGCGATTATCCCTTAGCAAAAATACCGGGACAATATATTATTTACCGGGTTTCTACAATTTTAAGCATTATGTATTTTTATTATATGACTTTTTATTTAAAATTCAAATTGAAGTGCAGCTTATGCGCTAGAATTACAGTTCGTAAATTACCACAGATTTCTTCTTCCAAAACTCATCCGATAGCGAAATGTAGAAAAAAAATCCCGAGAATTTGTGAAGAAAAAAAAACACAAGATAGACTTGGAGAATAAATGAATTTACTCTTTGTATTACACCGGGATTTCTCGTCCGGAGTGTACCTGGCCCACGCCGGTTTCTTACTCCTTGAGAGGTAATAAGCCCTCCCCTGGCCTCCCCTTCTTCTACTTTCACACTCGTTCGTTCTGGCAACCGACGACAGAGCCAGTAATAGTTGTACTTATTCGTTCGATTCGTTCGTAAGATCAATCGAAGGTAAGTCTCTCGCAAAAGAAAAAAAACAAGTGATACTGTGCTATAATGGAAATTCTAATCAAATACGAGCACGACTCAAACAATAGCATCGCGTTACTGCATCATCTTTCGAATCAATCGATCGCTGTCTTATATTCCTTTCTATCTATTAACCCCTTTATTAACTTTGACTCTACTTTATTATTTCTTAAGGTACTAAAGTAGACAGTAAAAATGTATCAAATAAATACATACTATTCGAGATAGCAGAAACTTTCAACATTTTGCAACATTTTCAAGAATTTCCAGTAATGTTCGAAATAATTTGAACAATTGAATCGTTCAAAAAATTTCTAAACAATTTTTTTTTATTTATGGCCAGAGCCAAGAAAAATTATAACGTAAGTTATAATTGAATGTAAACATGAAGGCAGGCAGTAGTACGGTAAAAAAATTTTTAGTACTCGCTTTTCAATATTAGATATAGATATTATACGATGGAAAAATTAGAACATGCAATTTCAGAATAATTCAATAAGATATAGAAAATGCATTTCGGTACAAAAACAAAGAAATTAAAACAAATATACTTGAGAAAGTATCGAAAGATTCCCGTGCATTAGATAAGTATAATTAATTCTCCTGACCAATCGTGATAACAGATTCGAAAGAATGAAATATAGATCATAACGGAAATAGTAATTAGATACATATCAACAAAGATAGTGTTGTGCGAAGTGCCGAGTGAAAGAAAGAAATCGACATCTTGTTCGGGTATCGACACCGGAATTTCAAGCACGCGAGATATCCCATATTTGAAAGTGGAAATGTGACGTAAGCAGTAACCTCATTGAAAATGAAATCGGCAAAACGATAAAGCAGATGACCACGTATCAAGGACGCAGACTAAAAATAAGAGTAATTGCTCTAGTCTATAATAATTGATGTCACACTTTTATTAAAGTGACATTTATGTTTCAAATAAATGACTATCCAATATGACGGTTTTGTGAAAACGATCACTTAAATCGAAAGATATTTCATATCCATTCGTGTAAATTTGAGCAGGTTAAAAAATCAAACATGTTTGAAATATTTATTTTCTTTTCTCTTCTTTTTTAAGTGTATATCAAAAAAGTATAATTTCAAAAATATATCTCGTATTATACCACCGCACTTCGCATGCTGTAACAAAAATACGCGCTGCAGCATAATATAATATTATTAAAATGTATTATACCAATTACTGTCAATTGTTATAAAACTAAATACTGAAATACCGTTATATTTCA
>NW_017304196.1:574057-588113 GCF_001594115.1 Trachymyrmex septentrionalis | reverse complement strand
GTACTACAATTTTATTTACAATTTAAGCCCAAAAACAGGTAGTGTTTTGCTCGAAATATTCATATAAACTTAAATATATATTTATCATTAAATAAATCCCAAATTATATATTTATTTAATATTATTTAAATACTGCATGCGCATTTTCGCTTCTTTTTTCAATATTGAAACAACTTAGCTCTTTTAGCAAAAGTATCATATAATGGTAAATAAATGGCAAGTTTTCCGTTTGTCAATCATTCAATAATGCCAAGGAAATCAAGAAAACGAAATGTGGCGCTTGGTTGGCACCAATGTGTGTCCCTATTCACCATTCTATAAATACCTGATTGGCTTCGTTCCGAGTCGTCTGCTTTTCTTCACTCTTCCATCAACGATGTGTTGATCGTAAAAAACAAAATGGTATTGTAGTTCCATAATTCGAAAAAGGAAAAATTTCGACGATGCAAAGTTTGTATTTTTCATTAATGACTATACACGAACCGCTTTCTCTTTCACTCCGCTGTAATTACACGAATCTCACACGCTGGAGTTACAATCAGCTGTTATCAGCGATATTCGCATTGACTCATTAACTAAACATTGTAATTTTTTGAATTATTAAAACGCTGCAAAGAAATTCACTCTATTTGTGCCATTTTCAATTAAAAATTAATTAAACTTAGTCCCAAAGACATTAATGGGAATAACCATCATTAATTTCAATATATTTTTGCTAATTAAAATAAAGCTTCGTAATTTAAAAACCTCAATTAAATAATTTTAAAACAAATCGGAAAATGATAAAAATCTTTTGTACTACTAAATTACTGTTTAAAAAATTCCAGGATATTGTCTACTAATATCGCAAAATTATTATTATATTTATCTTTTGTACAAAGTTATAATTGCATTTTCTGATCAAATAAATAATACAGGCTAGGCGCTAAAAGCATTAAGTCAAGCAAAATCCGAAATTAAGTGAATTGGGAAATAGCGTGATCGCATTTGAACTTTAAACACGTACGGAATTAAAATATTAACGTTGCGAAATTACATTATCCACCTTCATAGGCAATATTATAATAAATATTGTATTATCTTTTCTCTGAATATTTGTCGTGAATATATAATGGCACAGGAAGCAACAATAATAATGTGAATTATCCATACAATAATTTGTTTATTTCTCACAAATAACACAATATTAACAATTTTGAAATATTCAAAAGTTTTATTTTAGTTTATCACGCTATATAATTGTGCATTATATTTTCATGAATTCTCATAAGTTAATTTAGACTTGTGCAACTCACTTTTAGTAGTTACTCACTATTAGTAGCGATACAGCAAATAATAATAAAATAAATATTAATTCTATAAAATTTACAATATCTTTTGTACTCCAAAAATATCAAATTTATTATTAATAATTATAATTAGCAAATTATTAATTTGTACTTTTTAAATATGTCAAATAAGATGCATATATATATAATCAGTAAATTAAATATTTCTTTAAATCTCTCGAAAAATACGTTAATGCAAGAAATTAAATAGCCCGTGTTTTTCCATTATTTGCTACATTTTGTATTATACATAATCGCGTGAATTCGTTTACTTATGGAGTGACGCAATGTTACTCGGACTATTTGCAAGGCAATGTACCTAGCATTCTGCCAACACTATGCTCCAACCTGCAGTTTACCGGTGCAAATGTGAGAGACAAGACAATCCCGACCTATTTTCTTGACGTTCTAGATTTTCTTTACGGTGCAACAGTATACGGTCGTTTCTTAACATTTAAACATAAAATCGATACCCGAACTGCATTCGCGTGAACCAGTGTCAATATTCCTCTTCACAAAAATACTATTCCATCCTATTTAAAATAAACGTTTTCTAATTTTTAGTACCTATATTGATTTAAATATTTTTTCAATGTTTATATTATACAATTTTGTATTTTTAACGTTAATATAATTGTAAAAAATGACACTCATTAGGTATATCTACATATGATATAGAAAATTATTATTGAAAGTATTATAGAAAAAGCTTCTGGAAAGTAGAAATATTAATTAAAATCGATATAAAGTAAAATAAATAAATAAATATCAATTAAAATTTCGAGTAATATTATAACAACAAATACTATATTGACAATAAAGTAAAACATAATCGTCACGATCAAAAAATTATAAATTATTGCGTAATAAACATATCATATCCGTATTAATGAAGATTAATAAGTCGAGTGAGATACACAACGCTATATTTTGAATAATATATTGTACTTAGCCGGAAATCATAGGAAGAACGATAATTGGTCGCGCGCAGAAAATAATATCGCAAGCTTAACGTCCGTTCTTGCGAAAAATGAGCAAAAAAAAGAAGATAAAAGAGAAAAGAGAGAATTACGTGTCGAGAAAATACATAAACCTAAATTCCATGTGACTACACATGGACACAAGTATTTTAGATGCTCTGCTTCATTCGACAGTGAAACTGTAAAAATACTTTCGGATGGAGCGCACATTTCCATAAACGCATTCAAGAATATCATTTTTATTTTCTCTCTTTTACAAAAATAAATAGAACTTTATTGACAGTCACACATTTTTGTGTGCATTTGGCAGTTCACTTTTAATATATTAAATTTCCAATAAAAAATTATTAATATAATTACACATAGTAATTTTATTCTTATTTATAATAGCATTCTTTAAAAATTATAATAAATTAACAACTAATCACAAACATAAGTTAGCTAAATTATAAATTACTCATAATACACTTGCGTCATATTATAAAATTTATTGTAATTGTTTGGAATGATTTCCATTTAATTAGTAATTCTCGAATTTATTACATTTTTGGTTATTTAATAAATACCGATGCAATTTTCAAACTACAAAAAAAAACACTATACAATAGTTACAAACAAATCTAAATAACATAACTCGATAAATTGTAGATATGTAAAATTTGTAAAATTACATTTCAAATTTATTTATTATATATTTTTAAAACGTATGACTGTCAACAACAAGAAAATAAATTTTTTTATTTCAAGTCTAACAAAGATCGTTTCTTAAAAATATTGTATTTTTTAAATAATTTTAATTGTAAACTAAATTATTATAATATCCATTACAAACAAAGTATTAACACTTAATTTGTTAAAAGTAGGATGCCAAGTTCACAAGTTTCACACAACGGTCTATCGCGTATAACAAATTTCTTTGACAAAGTCCTTGAAATTATATTGCGAGCTTAGAGTATTCCCTCTTGTCCCATCGACTTGCTTTGAAATATCAAGAAGATGCTCATTTACATTATCTGTCCCCTATAATTGAGGAAAACAAATTTTCATTTGTATTGATTTTATTTTAATCAATTCAATTTTTAATTCAATTGATTCAATCTTCAATAATGTCCAACTCTTTCCTGATATTTAAACATAGATAAAGATTTTAATATAACGTGTAATTTCAAAATAAATACTTCAAAATCTTAATTACTCGTTGAATTATTCATAAAACGTATCAAACACTATTACTCGTATTGATTAATTCATATCTATGTGATAGGAATCGTTATAGCGAGCAGGCTTTTTGCGATATATGTATTTGCATTATGATCTTGTTTACAGATAAAAATATAAATGTCATATTATAATATTTTTGCAACTAATTGTATAATTATGAAAGAAATAAGATTCAGAGACATAAGATTAAAAATTAATATATCTATCTAAACACTCTTCAGATTAGCCATTACTAGAAAAAAATAGCTGACTAAATTTTCTCACACATCATACGAAAAGAAATAAACTACTGACTACAAATTTCCAACATCTTTGCTTATTCAGAAACATAAATGCATCAAAAATTAACTCGAAGTCGAGCACACTAAGAGTTTAGACGTTCACAGCTTTAGACATGGTAAGTGCATCACTACTATTTAAGCATCTCCAAGAAACGCGTGCATTACAGATAAACATCTTCCTGTGATGTTTTGCACTGGGTTGCAAAGTTATTACAAATTCAACGGAATATCATGAAACGCTTAGGCACGATTCTCCGTACCATTAGGCAGCTTATTTCCACGTTAGTCGAAAGTCGGTAATTTGCTACTTATTTGATTAAGCATCAAACGCAACCTGAATACATAAAAGAATATAATTCGGCTTTGAAAGAAACAATGAAAACTTATTATAGATAGTACTCCGGCCTGCGCAAAATCGATTCTTATATCCATCATTGGTCTTTATCCGAACTTTGAAAGCAGATACCACCTAATTAGCTATTGTTGTAACTGGCACCGTGCACTAATGAGATATTTCATAGTTTATGTATTAAAAATCAAGCTCATCCTATCTCGAAATTTTTACATCAATTATCTTCTCTACGATAATAAAATAGAGAAAATTCTCCATCGTTTGCGATAATACTCTACCGAGTACTCTACTAACAAAATAATATATCAAAACTTGATCTGATATCCTCCAATATCCGTCCTAAGATAAAAACAAATATAACGAATAAATATCTGTGTAGAGCAAACAGCACTATTGGATATTTCAAAATATATTAAATAAAAATAATATAAAATACCAATTTTCTGAGATATCTTTTATCGTTTATTTTACGTAATTGCTGCACCAACATTCCACCAAACTTTGACCACTTTTATTTTAATCTACAATAATATTAAATAAAATCTCACGATCAATCCCGGGAAAAAAATTAAAAATATACTTTATCTTTGAATAATTGAAGGACTCCCTGCAAAAAAAGTTGCATAATTTTGATAAAAAGTGTTTTAATAGAAAAAGGCTACTTCTGCATTGACTACATCATATTTTTTTATTTCCCTGTAAAATTAAAAAAATATTAGATAAAATGTCTTTTCTCAAATAGCTCTTTAATTATATAATCTATTACACACGATATACACGTATGTACACGAAAGTACAATTAATTTGGTATGTTAAGTTAAAATTACTAGCTTTTACATTTTTCTAGAGAAATATCAAACTAATTGTACAAAAGGAGCAGTATCTTTTTATATCTACAAAGTATTTTAGAACAATTTCCGTAAAGATTTGATAATAAACATAGACGCAACAATGAATGTTTCCTTCACTGACGGTCTTTGTGTTATAATAAACTTAATTATGATTTTATAAAAATTGTTCTTCAATCGTTATCATAATATTACTTCAAGAAATAGAAAAGAATAACTAGATGTTTACTAAAAAAATGTCTGTGTTTTTGGAAAAAGATTCTCCGAGAATTATCTGATTTTTCAGACCTTTGATCAAATTTCTACGTAAATTAAAACAATTTTAATGACAACTTTAAAGTAAATTTAATTAGGTAAGCTTTTTATTTCTTTCTTTTTTTATGCTTGTACGGTAAAGGAAAAAAAGTAAAATTAGTCGTTTTAAATGTCAACTTTGAAAACAATTTTAATAAGATAAGTAGGTTAATTTTTATATAGCATAAAATATTCACACACACACACACACACACACACACTCTTTTATTTGTAAAAGAAAATAAAATCTGTTATAAATACCTATAATATTAAAAAAAAAGAGTCAATATTTAAAAATTAAGGAAATATTCTTTCAAACAAAACGAAATTTGTCTAAAATAAAATTCTACAAAATATTGGAAAATGTAAAAAAATTTTAACAAATCTTTGAAGCGTCTTCGTATTTATCTCTCTCATTATATAAAAGTAAAGTTTTCAAAAAAGCCATTTCCGCAAAAACATTATGACCATGTTGTCTGAGTTTTTCACACAGTTACCTGAAACTTTCAGTTTTTCAGTTACCTGAGACTTTCAGTTTTTCACGTTTTTCTTAAGTAGATAATCTCGATGGGAATGCAATGGTCGTCGATCGTAGGGCCTAATGTGCACGACGGAAATTTAGAAAGTCATAGCGAGTCGTGTGCATATGGCCGACTGGCTACTCAACACGATTCTATACGCTCGAAACCGGTTCCAAGCTTTTCGCCGGAGGGGCCCCGTGACTCGAACGTAACGACGCATGTTCGAGAACGATAAGCTGGTGGTCACGGCGTGGCTGCTCTCGCAACGCTCTACACACGCGACGCGACGCGACGCGACGCGACGCGACGCAAGAAAACTTCATAAACCATTTGGAACAAGCGCGTTCGCCCCACACTATTCGTTAACGACTAAACGTCTCCATTCATTACATTCCTACGTATCGTGGCGTCTAAATATTTATCACAATTATCGACATCTCGATGATAATAAATATTTCGACATTCAACGTATACACGGTGTCTTGAAATACGTAGATTACATTGTGTGGGCAAGATTTCTTCATAAATTTCAAGTTGAATTTCCAATATATTCACAAATATCGAACCGTTAATCGTTCCTAATTTCCTTTATCTACATATTCTCAAGACTTTGTAAAGTGAGAGAAAGAGAAAAGAAAAATAAATTTGTTATTCAAAAGTTCTCTTTCTTTTAATAAAATTTAGTTTTTTAATTTTAATAAAATTTCTAATAATTTTTATACACTTTGCTAAGGAATAACAGAGAATTCGACGAAGAGAACGTATTATTCCGAAAATATTCACACAGATGTGACAGTTGTAAAAATAGTTTTTATCGATTATACACGTGTATTAATAAAGAAAAGTTCACAAAGCTATATCGTTTAAGCTTGTTAAAGCTTCGTTTTCACGTACATATGTAATTCATTAAATACTTATTTATCCATATCTTTCCTTATTCGACGACAAACTAATCAAAAATTTACTATAAATTTTTTATAATAGTTGTTATATTACATTGTTATGCTAAGATTGATTTCCTTGTTGAAAAAAAATTTATCGCTTAGCGATAAACTGCAATTTTTGTTTGTAACAATAAATGTCAAATTATTTAATTTTCCTTCGTTTTTGGCGAAAGTATATTGTTTTGAAAGAACTGCAATTTCCCGTACGAATTATGTATCAAATCATGTAATCATCTCATAATCTTTACTTTCTACGCGTTCTCTGAGTTCAAAAAAGCTAGAGACTTATTCACCTACGTGTTAAAATCACCATTACTCCGGATTCTGAATCGATGCGGAAACTTCGCTCTAAACGTCAACTTCTTTCAACCTGGCTCGACTTTTATCGTATATACTCGCGTCGCTCGCAAAAGCCTACAACGTCACCCACGTTGAACTTTTGTTTGACAAATTGCTCTTGTCGCAACAACGATTGCAATCGATGGGCGCGATGGTGAAAAAAAGAGGAGAAGGAAAACGAAAAATGACACTCAAAATAAAAAAAAAAAGCGGGAATATGTGGACGCGATATCGGATGTCGTTGTTGCGTGTATTTATTTATGACAAAGGAAACTAGGGACAACGAGGATAAACGTTGCTGCATCGAGTAACACAGCATCGCGCACGTTGCTTCCAACGTTACCAGAATTCCTAATTGACAAGAGACAACGGGCCCCACGTTCAGATCCTTAGAACAATTTCCACCAAAATGTCGATTACCTTAATCGGCGATTAATTCAAAAGATACAAGATTGCATACAGCAAGATTTTTAGCTACATCATCCGCCGTCCATGATATTCAATTTTCTTTCAAGTGTGTCAAATAAAAGAATTAATAATTCCATGTTAAAATTGTACAGTCACGAAATTAATAGTCCGCCAGTATATCGATTTCTTCAAACCGCTTTCCAAGTGTTAAAAATTGTGATTCCACGCTCTCATTACGGTTACTGGTAATTTCACATTTAGTCCAAATATAAACATAAATTATCAGTGCCATAATGCATGTGCAAAACCATAATTTTCGTCACCCGGAAAGTAGTTAAAAAAAAAATCATCGGTTAATTAGTCTCGTGACTATAATACACATATTTATAAAAAAAAAACATAATTTAACGAATGTATCCTTACAAACAATAGCTTTGAAGTTACAGTCACGGCGCTAGATGCACTTTTATGTAACGCATGAAACATAATTCGACGGATTTGTGAGAGGAAGGAAAACAGAGATATATATTTTAAGGAGGTAAAGATAGAAAGTGTAACTGAGAAAAACAGACTTGTGAGTACTTGTCGATTTAAGTTCTATGCTATCAAGAATTATGAAAGTTGTAAGTTATATGTATACATTTAAACTCGGAACAGAAAGAGATGTGCGATATACTCGAAAAATTCTATGATTTAGCATATAATTAAAAAAAAAATGAATTCATATAATATACTCTTCTTTCTTTTATGAAATAATTTTGTGAGAAAGAAAAAGAATTAGCTTTATATACCTACGTATAGTGCTATATGCCATATATCACAATATGTCATGTTGTCACGAATGTTGATCCTACAGATTTTTTGTTCCATAACTCGCTCGAAACTATCTTAAATGATAGATTCTCTGAGAAATTCATAGCCAAGCTTTAACAAAAATACCAAGGGAACTCATACACACATATTATTTATTGCAACTTTCTGTTGATATTATTTTTTTGTTTATAACTCGAAAAGTATCGCTATCTCAATATTTTTATGAATAAAAAGTCGAATCCACGGAGAATCTACGGAAAAGTACTTACTGTACACTAATGGTAATTACTTGTTTCAAGTGTATTTAAAAAATTCATATATCCGCAAATCTACTATAAATTTATTAAATTTATTCAATCAGTATATAAGTTTAATATTTCAATCGAGATTATTGAAACAAATTCAATTTGCTTATAATGTGATTGTTTCTTTGATCAATTTTATAATACTCTTCAACAGAAAATAATTTCTTGTTTTAATATTAATACATATTAGTGAGTTTATCTAAAATTTATTTTTTTTAATAAGTATATTTTATAATTATTATCAAGAAAATATTCTTTGTTAAGGATAATATATTGTTTGAAACAATAAATTGAGTAATTACTTTTCTTAGCAATAGAATAATTTTTCTGTGTGTAGCATTAAAATGTAAACATTTACAGGATCGTTTTGAATCTAAAGTATTTACAGTAATAAAATAATAATTGCTAGCGTAAAAATAATTGAATATCAACATAATGCTGAGACATAAAGGCACATTCAACTTCACTTGTAAGTCACTTATAACCAATTTTAAAAGGATAAACCTAATAAAAAACAGTAATGTCATCTCTCCTTGTAAACAAGTTTTACCCACCGTACAACGGACATAAGCACAGCTTGAAACGAAAGGTTACATTGAAATATGAAAGTCAGAACAAAATTATAACGAGAAAAGAGAATGTAAGTTGCGCGCCAAGACTTGTTTAAAAACCGGGTAATTCTAAACTTGTCTCGCGTCGCGCCTGTACTTTTCACACTGTGTCGCTGCTTCCCGCCTGTCGCCTACAAGTCGCGTACAATGTCCGTTTCATTACACAATCTTTCCAAACGACCGATCTTTTTGAAACTAATTGTTTTCGGTACACTTTTCGTGTCGAACAGAAGCAAAAGTTTCATCCTTTCACCATCAACGTTGTCAAATTTTTATTAGGAAATTTTAAATATGGCGGAATTTCGGTCATTCGTTAAACGCACAAAATACAGAGAGCAAATGTAAACAGACAAAGCATCATTTGTACTCCATTTAAATCTCAGTCGATGGTAAATCGTGCGGTATCGCGACAGGATCGAGAAGTATTCCTACTGAATAATGGAGAACAGACTTACCGAGAAGACAGAGCCAATCGGATGGTCGACGAAAGCGCGTCGAGTTACACCGAGTGTCCTCACCAATCCTCACCGCCGACGCTGAGCGGTCGGAATAATCGTCCGCCACAAAAGTTTCCGAAGAAATGTGCTCTTTCCGGGCGCGACAGGGTCCAAGTTTTCGAGTGGTGCGGCGAAGAAGTCCGTTGAGAGAAAGAAACAGAAAGAAGAGAGAGAGAGAGAGAGAGAGAGAGAGAGAGAGAGAGAAAGAGTGATGTAAACTGGAGTGCGAGGGGCCGTTGAACGAGGGAAGAAACCGATGCTTGGCACAATAAAATGTAACACTAGAACACCACTCCGCCTTTACCGAACGCGTCACTGCGTCACTTTCGATAACGTCCGGTAACTGCCAGTAACTGCCGCGGCTGGCCACGCGTCACCTGCTGCGTTTCACAACAATCCGGCGCGGCGACGTTTTTTAATGATGACGCGCCCGGTGCGCGAAATAAAAGTAAGAGAAAAGAAAAGAGAAACCGTGAGCCACGCGGCGCGTCGCACACGCAGAGTCTTCGACCGCGGCGCGAAAAAACACGTATGGGACGGAACGTAACACGAGTCACACGCCGCTCCAATCGCAACTGCCCGCTGCCACCAACGACCGAACTCACCGAACTCTACCACTCTGCCTCACCACCCCCCCCCGCCGCCCCTCCACTTACCACTACGTCACCGCTCGTCGCGCCGCGCCGGCAGACCTGCGCATTCCGTCTGCGCCTGCGCCATCGTCCTCCCTCCTTTCCTCCTGCCACGTTGCGTCGCGTCGCGTATCACCGCTACGCGGTTCAAATTCACCTTGTTTGTATTATCGTGACCCTTCTCACTATTCCTTATCGTAACCAAGGACGATTTTGAAAGAAATCAAAACATTTGAATAATCCGCACTTTCAAAAATAATAATTTTTCGTACTCTAACGATTTGTTCGTATTATTTCAAGTCTATAACAATTGTATTATACGTATACTTAAAGCTGCGAGTACCGTGAAATCGTTATTGTGATCATTTCTAACGTTTACATTAATATTATATCTCTTGTGTAAAAGATAGGATCGTAAATTTTTGTCTTTTTAATATTACGTTTTCAATTTATACTTTTAGTTTTTCATCACATTCTTTATTTTCATAGTAATCTACTACTTCGCTTGATAAATACGTTGGTACTTCTAGTGTTAAATATATTCGGGTAAAGAAAGGAAAGCAGATTTTGAGTGCAAAAAGTGCAAGCAGCGCAAATATACAGACGTAATATCCCCAAAATATCAATGAAATAAATCGATATAATTTTTTCTTTTATAGCTACTAATATAAAGTAACAAAGTTTGATTAACTTAATTGGTGATTAATTCGGTTAACACAAGCGAGTATGCAGCAAAATTTCCAACTGTATTATTCTTAATCTAATAATCTTACCTTTTGCGTGTCAAAATATAAAAGCGGGGAAAAAATCTAATTAAAAAAAAAAAAAAAAAAACGGAAATTAATTTAAAGTGTAAATTTTCTCTTGAAATTTCACATATAACGGGACATTAAAGAGACGCCGTTAATCGAGTAACGAGACAATAATGTAATTAATTAACATTGACCGATCATTTATAGCGCCGAGAAGTAATTGGTCACGCTCGTATGTTATCGTGTAATTCAAACAATTTGACCGAGTATAAATCAAACATTTAATATCGCCGCGCCCTGATAGCAGCGTGTAATCTTTGATGTCGGATTAAAAACGCGACAACAGCCGCGTTACGCGACCACGTGTCTACAAACGCGCGTGTCAAGTATTGCAACATACGTACGTTATACGAGTCTCTCGTTAATTTGTAATTTGAGACAAATATGGCCCGACGCACGTCATTTGCGTATCGGTGAAGCACTGCGTCTGCCCCGGATCGTTGATCTGCCATAAAAGAGACCCTCATGAGCGGTTACTTTAATCGCGGCGGTTACTTTAATCGATTTAAGGGCCGATTCTACCAACGTCACGTTAACGTTTGTCCATATTTATCTCTGTTATTATATCATTATGTTGCATTACAGTCGCGATACTACCAGATGTAAAAAAGATTTTAATCAACCAAATGCTGACGAAAATTGATCGATTGACGTAATCAGCTGCGAAAGCCAAAAAAGGGGGAAAAAAATGAGTTTTCGCCCCGTACGAGATGCGATCGCGTGTGGAACTTTTTTCCCCAGATTTTTTTTTTGCGAGAGCGTAACTTTTTTTATCCTCGAAATTTACAGTGATAATTCCGCTTCCGCGACGGAAGTGCGTTACGAGACAAAGCGATGACGCGTGTAACATGTACACGTATAACGTTAAACGATATAACGTGGTTATATCGTGCGTGCATGTTCTCTTTCGCCACGAGTTATTTCAGACCGTAATAGATGCCTATGTACGCGCGCGCGCGCGAGCGTGTATTTGTATGTGAACATACGCTGCTGTATGTAAAAAGTATATGCAGGGGACCGAGTCCGGACAATGAACAGCAGCATGTGGCAAAGAGCAAGCGCAAGACTCTGGTTGCAGACTAAGTATATATACCACTTGTACGGCTACGGACGTCATGATAATGGCCAAATTTCGCCCCTTATTATCCTGTTTTTTTTTTTATTAATTCTATCGATCTTGCCGCGTCTTATTACGTCGATATTTCGTTAAAAAAAAAAAAGCGATCTAAACTACTAACTATTATATCTACTATAAAATGGATAAAAACTACAATTCTTATAAACGCAAAGTTTTGACGTTACATTCCTTATTCTTTTCCTTATATAATCTCTGAAAAAAGTCTTTTTTATTTTAAAACCTCTAATGCGGAGAATGTCTCGAAGGGAAGTTGAAAAAGTGAGCAAATATCGTCCGATTGTTCTATTAGGTGCTTTCCATTTAATGACACAAGTCGACACAAACGTCATTCTACTTCTCTTTGTATTTTATAAGTAACAAAGACACTATTCTTGCGTCGACTTGTGTCGCCAAATAGAAAGCACCCATTATGGACTGTAATATATAATACATTACCGCGTCTCTTTGTTTTTTTTTTTTATTATCTGAGATTTTATAAATTTAAATTTTCAAACCAAATACGCTTCGATTTTCGTTTGTTTACTCGCATAATCCATAATAATTAATGTGCCGTTTATTGTCTTTAAAATTCGGCGCGTACCCTATCACATCAGCTTGCATTATTATTTGTCCGAGGAAAAGCCCACGACAAAATAAATATGAAGTATCTCTGAAGCGTCGTTACTCCGTCTCGTTATTTGCGTCAACCGGTCCACCTGTCTCATGTTTGTCTCTACTGTTTTGTTTCTTTTTTTTGTTCTCCGAACAGCTGATCTCGCAGATATATAGTATATGTATACGTTAACCCGTGTCCACTCCTTGCCAATTCTCATATTTCATACAAGATCAACAAGATTTACAAAGATCCATCCACTTCCAATCGTTTATAACATTGAAGCTGAAAGCGTCGATCCCTCGACACTTTTGTAAAGGTGCAAATCAACTTGGGAATATTTGATTGTCAATTGAAAGAAAGCAATTAATTTGGGCAATTGATTTGGGATGCACGCGATAACGAAAAAGACTCTTCCTTGAAGCGACCAAGTTTATTCCTTGGAGATACAGCGTAGCCGCTCGAGCGCGAGCTGCCGTGTAACCTGTTTTCATTTTTATCGTCGGCATCAGGTTTCAGCGCAGGTGAGTCGCGAAGGTGCCGGTCGGAGTGGCGAGCCAGCCTACATACACGGCGCAACGTTTTCTTCTTCGTCGCAGAAATGCATTGACCTTCGAAATAAAGTAGCGCATTGGTGACAATCTACGCGCAGACGTGCGTTATATTAAAAAAAAAAAAACAAAAAAAAACAAAACGATAGGAAGAAACATGATATCGGAACGATATGTTGAAATCTGCAATGTCGTTCGGACATTCTACGTAAGCAATGCAATTTACTCGAATCGTATTGCGGTATTGATTGTTAATAAGTTATCTTAACGACAACATATTCGCTCGAAAAAGTACGACAAAGTATCTTTCGTGAACGAATTTTGCCACATCGCGATTGTGTAAATAACCTTGCTTAATTACTTGATATTTGAATATTGCCCTGAATTATTTCTCAATTACCATAATATACATTTAATTTGCAACATTTCTACCGTAGACGTAATCATTCCCCTAGGTCATTATCATTGGTTAAATAAAACACGTTGGATTGATAATATGTGCTTAAACATGTAATTTACATCATAATTATACATTGTGTTAACGTTTTCCACAGGATTAGTAAAGTACTGCGCGATGATAGTACGCCCA
>NW_017304196.1:570139-573957 GCF_001594115.1 Trachymyrmex septentrionalis | reverse complement strand
TATATATATCTAGCGGTGTTTCTACGCTTTCTACGCGTTCTTATATATAGAAACAAATGTCATTATTTTATTTTCCCTAATTATGTTCTAACGCGCTAAATAAACGATTCCGGTATTTCTTCGAGAACAAGCTTTCCTGCTCTTTCTTCTTCGTTTCCTCTCAAACGTACGCGTTTATAATAAAGCTTCTCGCATTTCATCTATATATAGATTTGCTCTCTTTCACAAGATTCGCCTCTCCCTTACTTTTACCTTCAACAATCACAGCTATAATCTCTTCGCTATCAAAACGTATTTTTGTCCTTAAACGGATTCTCCCCTTTGTAAGTACATTAGACACGATCGAAGAGAACATCGAATACGTAATGTTGCTTTTTTTCTTATTACTTACTTTATACGCTATTATGTACAGTTACGAGTATCAACGCATCGTAAATCCACGATACTCGCTTGAAGAAGCATCGAGAGTACCAGGTTCTTTCTGGATGGACGACGCGATCATGAAAGACGATAGTACTGTTCAAAACCGGTCGATCGTTTGCGAGCGCGTGGAGGAGAGGGACAGCGAAGAAACGCGAGCAAAAGTAAGAGAGAAAGGGAGAGAGGAAAAGAAGAGAGAGGGAGAGATGTAGTTTATCCTAAAACTTAAGAGAAAAACAAAATACAGGGGAGAATTCAAATATCTCGAAATCGATGCGTATTATACAAATCTCTCTGATGAACAACAACGTAATTCGATCCTTTATTGCAGGTTTCTATCTCTTAGCCTTCTAAATCAATCACTGAAACAGAGATCGCGAATAAAAATAGCGATCAACAGCGACAGTTATATAGAAAAATTGGTTGGGAGTAAAAAAAAAGAAAAAATAAATAAAAACTGATGCACAATGGTGCCTAATAACGAGGTATGGAGTACACTTTGAATAATATAAATTGAAACATGATAACAAGGAACTAGGATACACAAGACCGGCTCTAAGTTTTCTGCCGCTTCACAAACAATTTCCTACTATTTTTATCTGCCTCCATTTCCTTCATTTATACTCTTCCTAATAATATTTCTGTAGACTTTTATCGATAACTATACATTGCACTAATGGCTGCAGATTTTGGTAAAGGTTTACCAAAACACATAATCGAAATAATACTGCATTGAAAGTTTGTCGCCTCTGACTATAGAATGTCGAATTGGAAAAAAAATGAACATATTATGTTTGATAAAATCTAGAACAATGTTTTTATTAAAAACGCTCTGCAAAGATTTTTTTATTTCTCTATATTCGATGTTTTCGATAGTTAATCGCTTTTTAAAATTTTCTTAAAGCAAGGACCACTTCAAAATAAATCATTATTTTTAATCATCTATTCGACATTATTTATTTTCATTCCTGCAATTTAATTCGGAAAAAGTCCATAAGCACGATGACTTATAACTCTGACTTATAACGAAAAAATTAACATTTTAATATTTTCATTAAATCAGAAATCAATATCTAAATTTCACAAGAAACACGTTCACTTTTTACATCTACTTTTCAAATTTTGATTATTGCAAGTGTATCTTATGGATACTTGCTTTACTAATTTCTACAGCCGGCCCTGTTAATGTATATGTATATGTTCCGTGCAAAATGAAAGAGATTTGGACAATACAAACAGAATGGTGATTTTAAAGCATTGACTTATTGGCACCTCGTACAACATTATGTTATCACATATTAAATTATCACATGTGATAATATAATTGTTAGTCCGCCATACAGTATTAAATAGATTTTTCATATTAAATAAATTGGATTCAGAATTCGACGACTATATTTAACGTTAATATATGCGATATAAGGGTATTGTCGCTCGTGAAAACGAAATCTGGAGACATTCAAGTAAGAATTTGATGAATATATAAATGAAAATAAATCCGTGTATACATGTGTGGTATACCTATATTAATTTCTATTAATTTCGGGGAATGCTTCAAGTGATACTTATGAGATTTTATGTATGTAAGTAGGCTACTCAACATTTTATTGTAATAATCTGATAATAAATAGTGCCATTATTTTTTCGACTATAGAGAGAAAATATTGCTGCTCGACTTAAATAAATGACAATCCTAACAACGTTACACGCATGTTAAGAGGATGTATAGAATATCTGCTTTTGATGCATTATTTTTTTAACCAATTTCCTTAGCAAAAATCTTAAAATATTAAACCGAACATTTTCAAATTATAAACGATTACAAATCGATATTTTACTTTAAATTCTCAATACCAAGAAATTTTTGAAAATATCATTTAGATCTCTAAATACAAAAGTATTAACATTATAATTTATTATAATTAAAAGTAAAATATCAATAATAAAGTCTTATGTTTAAAATATATAGTATTCTTAATAAATTATTGCTTCACATGAATTTTTCGATTTAATAAATGTGCTTAATTAGTTGATATAGGCCCATTGTAACAAAAATGTAATAAGAGTTGTGGTATTTCCTAAGGATTAATAAAGACTTAATTTGAATCTTACTTGCTAAGATTTTGAAATTTTTCTTAGTATCACAGCGTACATGTTTCATTCTGTTTTATGATGTGCATTATTTGACGTATGAATTTCTTATTTCTTACGTATTTTGTAGCTCGAAATTAATTTTCTATGAGAATAAAATTCTCCAATGTCTTTTTTAATTTTCCAGTAAGTGAAAAAAAAATCAACTCTAAAGCCAAAAAAATTGTCTTTACTGAAAAATGTCTTTCGATACATTTGTAACGTTTAATACTTATTCAATATTAATGAAATCACTAATCTCTCTTGCTTGAATGTCCCCATCATCAGATCTATTACAGATATGTAAATCACCGTGTAGGTTGAACAAAGCTTTGTTGTAAAAAAAGGATGCCGTGTGAAGCATAGCAAAATCTTGCTTTTACGTAACTAGGTTGCATTATTTTCTCTTCTTTGTATGTCTGTCGCGTTTTGTTATTTTTCCGCTTGTAACGTTTCCAACAAGTTACGAGGACATTGTGGCACAAGTAGCCTGAACGGTAAAAACCGACTTACACTTACGATGTATCACTTCCTATCTTAGTAAGTAAAATCGATCGTCTTAAAACTTTTTTCATTTCGCGAACATTGACATCGCAATATCCGATAAACAATTTTGACAGGTAAAAAGTATCAACAATTTATAGAATGCTTTAAAAAGTAGCAAAATTGCTTTACGCAAAAGAGTGCATCTCACGATTATCTACGCAATTGGCATTCCACGCAAACGCCTCATACTGTCGCATACATCGATAAAGAAAAAATCGTTTAGTGTATTGTATTTACATTACCGAGATATAAAAATACTAATGAGAAACGTATCTTTATAGACGAGGTCCTCATGCATTTTCTCACTTTCTTAGAAATTAATTAATTCATAGTCAAGTTTGGCAGTAATATTGTCCCTAGCTATTTGCATTCTTATTGTTGACAAATTTTTTATCCTATTCAGCTTCCGACAAACACATTCTTGCGGGACGCACTGCGTACTCATCATTATAATTTCTTGTTTCAGTTTGCTAATTCCAAACTGTACAGTGACCATTGCATGCTAAAATCTTTATTAACTTGGAAGATCTCCAATTCTTCTCTTTCAGGTCTTTATCGGGGGTATAAGAACAAATGCCCTCATTACTGTTACAACTATCATCACCATTGGCATCGGGAATACCAATCATTCGCAAAAGCATGCAATTTGAAAAGATTCGAATTTTCTCGCTGAACCAGATTTACCTGACTCGAAAAAAAAATTTTGGCCATGAATTTAAATA
>NW_017304196.1:553108-570039 GCF_001594115.1 Trachymyrmex septentrionalis | reverse complement strand
TGTGTGTGTGTGTGTGTGTGTGTGTGTGTGTGTGTGTGTGTATTTTACGAGATCTCGAATGAGAGGCAGTTTCTTCTTACGATACATGTGCTTTTTGCAGCTAAAAGATTTAAAGTTTTAATGGAATAAAAAAGTCAATAAGATATTAATTTTTTAATAAATTGAGAAAAAGCAGACGTTCAGCGAGATATCTCTTCACTACATGCTATCAACATTCGTCGCACTTCCCCAGGCAAAGAAATCTTTCGACAACCACACACGGGAACCATTGAATATCCTAATTTTAAGGAGGATAATAAAAATAATAATACTCGACACATTTGTCGCAACAACGTTCTGTAGCCTATTTTGCAAAAACAGCTCTTAATATTCACGCAAACACGCGTGCATTGAGTGTGTGTGTATATATATATATATATATGTGTGTGTGTGTGTGTGTGTGTGTGTGTAGATAAGAATATTCAATATGCACAAGTATGTATATTCTCGCGATTCTAGAAATATAATAAATTTTATAAAGGTATGTCGCGTATATATTCGCCTCTGTGTATAGTTTCTCACTAGCGCGATTACAGCCCGAACTGATTTATCGCGGGCGTACGGAACTGCGTGATTGTTTTACGTAAAATACGTATATACGTGGAAGAAAGAATGGCGTGAAACACGTGTTTGATGTCGTCGAGAGTCCCACGTTTCATTAACACTTTGTCTCCAAAGTCGCTCTCCTAACTTTGTCAGAACATTCGACATCCGGTTTTTCTTTGACTTCTGAATAACTACTACCAGAGCCTTCAGCTGATGATGTTTGCGACGTATGTGGTCCGACTTCTTCTAAGGACAATATCTCTGTACCAGTAGGCGAGTAGCTCACGGTAGTCGCTTCACTTGTTGGAGACGTTACGCAGCTGTCACCTACACTCCTACTACGCAGAGTATACCGAGGTTTTTGGAATTGTTGTATATTTAGAGATAAACTGGCCTGTATCGACGTTTTTTCCGAATTCTTCGAAGGGTTGTTTTCGGTTTGTTTCTCAGTTTGTACATCGACATGAGACGGACTTCTGGAACGTGAAACGTGAAGCGGACTCTCTGGATCTGCTGCTAAATCAGACGACAAAATTTTTGAGCTTGCAGCTAATCTACTTGCGCAAGGAGAATACTTGGGCAAATTTATCGTGATTTTGTCAGCGCCTACTGATAGAGATGATCGGCCAAATTTTTTCAATGGACTGCAAGCAGATTTTTTCTTTTTTAATTGCTTTGCGTCATTATAGGAATCTAAGCTTTCGACAGAATCGTTCTTCTCCTGTTCTTTGCATTTGTCAAGATTTCTCTTCATTTTACTCGTACATGTACAATTCCAAGGAAACTTCTTCGTGAGTTCTGTAGTCTTTGTGTGTGTTGTATCGGGCCTTTTAAACTTTGTAATATTATCTACAATTGAGATTTTGTTATAATAACGTTGCCTACTGTCTTTATTACTGTTAACCGAATCCATCGCTGACTCTGTACAATTGTATTTAAATCGAGATCCAGGAGACTTTTTTTCTGTAGGCTGAGTAAGAGTACCTCTGCAATCAGTAATATCCTTTTTAATATCACCAGAAACATTAGAAAATGATGCAACCGATTTCTCTCCAATCGCACATTGTCGACAATCCTCCACAAGTATATCAATTAAAGTTGTGTGAGTTCTTTGACTATCTGTCTTTTTCTGATTATTACCAAATGAATTCTTTAAGCTTCTATGAACAATATTTTTTTGAGCAAAGGGATTTTTCAAATTTTTTGGTAAATAGGTATGTTTCTTGGCGACTTTTCCAGTATGATTCAATTGAAAATTGTGACAATCAGTCACTTTTTCAGTGGTGATGCTCTTTTTCTGGTCTTTGTCTTTTGTGCACGTAGAAGAATCTTTCTGCTTAGAATTCTTATTCTCCGATCTCACACTAGATTTTTTCGAATTACCTTCGACATTTGGATACTCGTCTTTGGAACGTGTTTTCTTGAATGAATCTGAATAATAAGTTTCCTGATTTACAGCCTGCTGCTGATCGCAAAAGAAGAATACATCATCTACAGAAGCGAAAGATGATTCTTCATCACAGGGAAGGACAGGTGTCTTCTCCCCTGTGGGAGGCGACTGCTAGACAAGCTTCTCCGTTGGTGAGCTTGTCGAAATGGAACTGATGGTATTAGAATTGTTGGAAATGGTACGTCCTTGACTGTTCGCATGCATATGGCCCCCTCCCTGTCCTCCCTGACTTTGGGAGAGGCTGAGTCGCCGTCAGTTTATCAATTCCACGCTTACAAATTGTTTCAGTCGTTCGAGGTATTGATTGTATAACTCTACATCATTGTGCCCAGCACCCTGAAAAATACCCAAGATTATTATTATCACATTTATAATGGGACATACATTGGATATTTTATCGATCATAGTGTTTATATTATGCATTTGTATTAAAAAAATTTCATACATATAGCAGTCTTTAATTTAAATATGAAAAGTATAAACAAAGCGTGTGACAACACAATAATATGAGTAAAAAAAACATCAAGAAAATATTAAATATTTTTAATGATATAATATAATTAATTATTTTATAATACCTCAACCCATAATGGTTCCACTGCTCGTGGACATCTTTCGTAAATAGCCAGACCATGGCTAAAGTTTATAACTTCGTCTTCGGTACCGTGAATGACCAGAACAGGAGACGTTACTTTCGGCACTTTATCTATGCTGTAAAGAAATATAGAAAAATTACATTTAGACATTATCACAATGTCAATATATAAAGTAATTTTTATATTAAACCTCGTTAAGTTCTATTTTTTTTCCTATCAATCTTATATATTTTTGAAAATTTATTTATATATTTTTATTTATTATTTTATTTTATTTATACTTTATTTATTATTTTCCTTTTCTGAAATTTATTTACAAGCATATTAAAAAGTTTATTTTAGATAAAAAGTTAAAATTTATGATCGATACGTTACATAGCTGAGTATAGAATCTTTTTTTTTTCTACAAATAAATCATATCTAAAAAAAGGCATTAAAGACATAAATTTTAAATAATTTGTATACATGTAAAATATGTCTACATATAATTACATAAATCAATATATATTGAGAAACAAAAAATATTACATAAGATATTGGCTTTAAATTTAATTAAAAGATTAATTTTAAAAATAAAATCTTTTTATTCAGAATTATATTGCTTGAAAAATCTCAATCCTATGTCTTTTTAGAGACAAAAACTTATATATACGTATATATAATTGTTTCATTTAAAGAGTTATTTATTATAAATAACGTCAACATAAATTTGATAGATACAATTAAATTCCCAACTACTTATTTCCTACATTTTTTTGCAATTTATTATCTCTGCACTTTAACTATTTCAATTTAGAATGGCTTTGCGCAAAAAGTTATCTTCATGTTACGCATACATTATTACCTAATAAATAGAAAATAATAGGAAAGCAAAATAATAAAGAGAAACGATAAAGTATATATGAAGATAGAATAAATAATGTCAAATGACTAGTATAACATTCAAATATATATAATCGGAATTTTTTATTTTCCATTCAGCAGAAGTATTTTTTGAAATGTTGCAACACAATGAAGTATTTTTATACCTCATTATACTAATAGCTAAATGTCACATGTATTTTATAAACACAACAGTGAGTGAAGAAGAAAGTACTATCCACAACTGTTCAAGATATGAAAATTTGGGTAAATAAAAAATAAAAACTGGATTGAAATTGATAAAAGGCTGAAAACACAATTTATAAATAATTATCTTCCATAAATTCAAGTATTTTAGTACTGTAACAAATTTAAATAAGGATGGAAATATAAGGATGAAAACAAAAAGCATGCTTGTTGGACATGCATAATTATGATGTGAAACATGTGAATAGCTTGTTGTGGAATAATAGATGTATTACAGTTGGTGAATTCATAAAACATTTTACACAAATTAGTGTTGAAAATATTGAAATTAGTAAAAAACTAAAATACACTAAAATAAATGCTTGTTGGATATCACAATGGCAGATTTTTTAGTTTGATTACCAAGATCATTTTGAAAAATCTCCTAATAACAAAATATCAAGATTGCAATATTATTAAAAATATCATAAAAAAAATCTGTACGAAACTGATAAGAGAGACGCATTATGACAAGAATGCGAGTTGTAAATGTAGGTTTCATTTACATGAATACATATCCATGTGACACAAATATACATTTGTCGACTGCACATTTGTGTAGCTTTTCAACAAGATAATAATTTTATTATAAAAAAAAAGAAAATATTTTTGAATTAAGCTATTATCGATTTTCTACTAATCACTGTGAATTTCTAATACATACTTGTTAATTATACTATTTTAATGTCTGTAGATTACAATATGGAAAACAATTTTCTAAATGTGTTAAAAGGTGAGAAATAATTTTTGATTGAAAAAAGGATGAGAAATATATGTTGACGCGACTTTTGTGACTTGGACCCTCTCATCTCATTTGATCTGGAACTTGCGTGCTTCCTGTGGTGAAAATATGTTCTGGCCAAGGAGGACATTTCCTGCTTACCTGGTGAAAGCATCAAAGAACCAAGTTCTTTTTGTTTTCGGGAAAGCAACCCGCATCCCGGACATGAGCGGTGAGTGCAGCACTACCGCGCCGACCTCGTATCTCGCAGCAAGATCGACTGTGGGGACAGTGCCAATACTTTGTCCGTAGAGTATTATATTCTCCGGACTGATGCCGTAACGTGTACGTAGTGCGTGCCACGCGGCATCGATGTCCGCGTAGAGGTTCTTCTCGGACGGCTTGCCACCCGATACCCCGTAGCCCGAGTAATCGTAGCTGAATATATTGCAGTTTATCCGCGAGCCGAGCCCAAGGTAGAAACTCGACATCTGGCCGAGATCGACAGCATTCCCGTGCGAAAAGAGAATGGTGAAACGCGCGGTCGCCGAGCAACGTACGAATAGGCATGCTATGCGGTTGCCGCGCGACGTCCTCGCATAGAAACCTTCCACCGACTCCTTCTCGCGTTCGGTATACTGCCACTCGGCGCGTTCCGAGAGAGAAATGGAGAACTTGGAGCCCTCGTCCTCGACAAACGTGTACGTGGGCTCGGGCGGTAGGAAGGCTAATTTGTCTGCGATTCTGGACGGGCAGGGCGGACAACAGAACAGGCAACACAGTTCACTCAGACTTAACCCGTTCATCGTGTAGCGCAAAGCGCACCGGATGAACTGCACACTAAACTAAACGCGGCGGCCGCGCCGTCTCTCTTCTCTTTTATCACCCCCTGTTATCTCCCTCTGGCGAAGCTTCGGCATGGAGCTCTCCAGCGTCCTGGGCTCAATCAAATTCAATCAAATCGAGTCGATTGATCCGGCGAAGAGGCGCGTCGTTGTCGCGCGAGATCGAAACGGAAATCTCGATTTTTCATCACCCTAATGAATCACTCGCGGCGTCATTTGTTATCGGTAATGTAATGAGAATCGTTCACGATTGCTCACAATGATTCAGCCATGACGGCTCGTGGTGAGACAGACGGACCATTTCTCTCCCACCTTCAAGTTGCCTCGTTCTTTCTCTCGCCTCTTCTCTTTTGCCAACACCGTGTCCCCACTCACTCCACGTTGCGTACTTTCATTGTGCGAGGTGAGAGACAAAGCGCGAGACAGAGACGAGAGCCACCATCCACTTTGCTCGCGTCACATTCCCATTTCCCATTCGACAGCTCGGACTGCTCCGACTACTCGGAGTGGCTCGGCTCGGAGTCGGAAGTGCTGGAACTCGGAACTCGGAGCAGTTCGGTGCCACCGAAGCTTCACCGATCACCGATGCTTCTCTCGTCTCGTCTCGTCTCGTCTCGTCTCGTCTAGCCTCGTCTCGTCACCGTTGTCGTTATCGTTGTCGTTGTCGGCTGTCGGGCGTCAAACGATGACAGTCGATCAACTCCGATCAACTCCGACCAGCCCCGACGTGCCCCCTTCTTTTTTAGTCGCGTTTGCATTCAACTGCACTTGTCTCAAGCTTGCTTACGGATGATTCGCTGATGCTGTACCGAGATTCATCTGGGATCATATTCTCGAAAAATATCGCCATATTCACGAAAATATACGAAAATATTATATAGTATACGTCACGTATACTATATTATAGCAAAGAGAAAGGGTGCTTTCCAAGTGACACAAGTCTATACAATACACATATCGTTCTTCTTTCTTATCATTCAGAGAATAATAAAGATAGAACGATATATATGTTTCCTGGTGTCACCAAATTCGAAAACACCCGATATTTTTCAAGACTAAGACACTTGTTTGCGTGAAACTTTTATCTTTTTTTTTTATAGCCATCGATTAACCGACCAATCACGGGACAGGACACAGCAACGTGTCCACGATGTTAGAAATCAACCAATGCGCTTGAATTATGTTTCCGAATTATTCAAATTTGATTTGTTAATTCTTTCTCTGTCCAAAATTTTAGATCGATTTCTAACATCGTGAAATACAATTTTAAGACGCCATAAAATCAGAGAACTATATTAGCATCTTAAAATATTACTTAAATGAAATAAGATCAAACACTGTGTACCGACTTTTTCTAAAGCTGTTTCCTCACATCGGAGTAACGAGAAACTTTTTATTGTTTGCTATCACTAAATATTTCAAAATTATGAAACACATGTCAATCAAAAAAAGTTAATCTACGATGCGCTCTTTATTTCTTATTTCTTGATTTTTACTATTTTTTACCATTTGCCTCCTATTCTTTTTCTGTTTTCATTTTTTCTGTCATCCAAGATAAAAGTTGACCAACTTTCGAAAGAGACAAGAAACATATATGATAAGATAACCTGTACACAGCACACAGATTATTTCAGCAATATTGATACAATACATTTGCAAATATTGCAGCAACGTTGCCATTCATTATGCACTGCATAAGCAGAGAGAAACCTGAGAAAGGCCATGTCAGCCTTTTTTTCTGTTACCGTCGTAATTGCACGTACACTATCGCCAGTACATGTCCAGTTTAGAAATTACGTGACTACATACTATATTTTCTGACACTATATTTGATAAAATCGTATCGTCGAAAGTAGATGTGGTTCGTCTCTGTACTAAATCCTCAAGACAAAAGTCGTGCCGACTATCCATAAGAGGGATAGTTTAATGGATCCTTGAACGAAAAAATTTTAATTTCTGTTGAATTTTAATAAACGAAATTGAAAGTTCAAACAAGTCAATTTAATGAATTTTGTCTTATATAAATAAAATATTTATCTTGTAATATCTTATAAAATAACGAAGTTATGTTTCTTTATAAGTAATATAGGAATTGAACAAGTGCCAGAGATGGCACAAAGCAAAGCGCGAAATGTATGACGATATCCGTTTGTCAAAATCGTGTAAAATACGAATAATTGAATATAATTAAAGTAAATATTTTTCATATGCGACAGTTGGATATCCGAACGGCAAACAGTGAGGGGTGGGAAAGTCAAGCGTGCCGCGCGGCAAGGTGGTTGACTACGTCATCACTTCAGCATGCGCTCGGCGATCTCGAAGGGAGACGTGTTTTACGAGTCGCATTAAATTCGCGAAAATTAAAAGATATCAATAAACGCGAATTGATCAATATTCATAATTTGCAACTGGTACTTATCCTCTTTAATGATCATGAATGATAGCACGTCGAGAGCTTTGTATAACACTCTCAATTTTCGGATCGAAAGCGTACGATGCATGAATTTAAATTCATTGAATTATCGGATAGTACAATTAAAATAATAAATATTTTATTCTTTTATTAAAAATACATATTTTAAATAAAATTGTTTTAAATACGACCAACCTGACTAAAAGGACTTATTTAAAAAAAAAAGGTATAAAGACTTTATATTACATGAAACAAAGTAAAATCCAATTAATATTTCACCATGGAATTGATGAAATAATTTCTCATATCGATTTTCTCAAAACTTAGCTGCAGTTTAGATTTAGTGGCGCGTCATTTAATGTAATTATCGTGATACATACATTGAAGAACATATATTTAATATTTATTTTATAATTTCAAATATTTCGTATCAACTAATACGTTGACAAAAGACAAGAGATAAAGAGTGCTTTTTGCTTATAATGTAGTCCTTTTTTTGACAAAATTTGATTTTATCGATAGTATCAGAAAATGTATGTAATCATGTAGTTTTCTCAAACTGAAAATGGATGTACTGGCAGTAGTGTACGTGCAATTTCGACAGTAACAGGAAAAAGGCTAGCATGGCCTCTCTCAGATTTCTCTCTGATATAAGAAAACGATTGTCAATAAAACAGTTACAAAAAGGGAAAGCCGCAATAGCAAGCAAAAAATAAACACAGGAAACAAAGAGTACATTGTAGACAAGTTATAATTTATAGTTAATGTTTTTAAAATATAGCTGTTTAGAGAATGATTATTCTGCAAGGAACAACACTACATTATAGAAATTTTAATAATTAGCAAAACTAGTAGATCACTAATTACTAGCCTAAAGAGTGGGCTTTGAAATAATAAGTAATGTGTACACAATTTATATTGTTCAGTACAATATAAGCCAACAATTTATTTGGATTACTTTATATTAATTACGCAATACACAGAGAGCATGATTAGTAACTTAGCATTATTTCATTTTATTCCTCTCACAACATACATATGTATGTATTACATTATACATATACATGTGTTACATATTTGTCATATCAGAAGATAACAGACAGTACAATTAGTTTATCAACTTTATCTAATCAAATTTATAAACATAGACTTTAGATTTGTACTTATCTATAAACAAATATTTACACAAACAAATTTTATGTACAATTTCTTCATTCATATTTAAATATTAATATCAAAAGTAAAGAATAATATTACATGTATTCAAATGTTTGTTAATAAAACGCAAATAAAAAAATAAAGATTGATACAAAAATTATATTAATTGCAACTAAATCCTAACTTTAATCTAGATCATACCAAAATAATACTGAGTTACACAATATGCATTGGCATTTCCTACTGATCATTTATCGATGATCAGTATGAATATGATTTACATAATATGCTATGTAGATATTATATAAATGAGATTGTATTATATAAAAATATTTTCTCCTCATTCTGACTTATATAGATTGCATTCATCAAAAAAAGCAGCTTTGCAACTGTTGTAAAATTCCTGAATATGATTGGTTCATACATTTAAATCCAGTCAGAAACTACAGAAAAGACTAATCATATTAAAGAATTTTACAACAGTTGCAAAGCTGCTTTTTTCTCCTAAACAGTCATTATCTTATAAAAAAAATACTATAAAAAATGTACCTTATATTCATTATTTCAACCTTGTAAATCACTCACAAAATTAAGATTTATATATACCTAATAAGACACCATTAGTTACAACATCTGAAAGACTGCTAGTAGAATCAGCTAGGACATATGGATCACAATGAAAAGTCAAGACTGGATGATGTCCCAAAGTATTTGGATGATTATGCGCTGAATTGTCTGCAGCTTTATGTATTCTTGAAAAATTAAAAAATGACAAAATTAAACTTTATTATGTTACAATATTTATAAAATATTTTCAAACATTAAATTTCATTCTGTTAATATATATTTACTATATATATATAAATGATATATAATAAAATTAAATTATTTTGTCATAAACTCTCTATAAATAAAAAATATAATATACTCATTTTTCTTCTCTATAAATTTAATCCACTTGAACCACGAACCTATGATGGAACGTAGCTTCTTGGCTTTCTATACCCAGAAAATTGAGAACTTGTTGTTTTGTTGCTAATAGACTTAGCGTTTTTTGTATATATAATTCCAAAGCAGCTCGTCGTTGTTCCAATACTTTCGGATGCGAGTTTCTTACTCTCTTCGGTGGAAATGGTGCAATATCTGAATTATCCTTCTTCAACTGAAAAAGAATTTTAAAAAAGCTTAAATTCTTTTGTATAATATATTGTTATTCAATAAATACAAAATATATTAAAAACATATTTTATAATAAAAATATTGTAATAAAACAAATATAGTTGGAAAAAAGGATAATTATAAAGTTTACTGTGTTTAGCTACAGCACTTACAAAATTAATAAAATTAAGAGTAATTATTCAGGAATTAATCCCTCCCTTCCACCCTCTTCCTTGTATTACAAATTAATATGGAAAGGGGCTTATTCAATATGTTTTTGCACGAAATGAACGAATCTGGCAAAAAATATCGCTCTCCTTCGCAAACCGAAATATTAATTGTTAAAGTAATTGTTAACAGATATTCAAGTTAGAAAATTTGTCATATTGATGACATAGAGGGTTACACAAATTCTCTGTTTTATAAACATAAATTTGTTTTAAAGAGAAACAAATTTTCTGCCTTAATAACAAATTAATTTCTAAATAATTGTTGTTTTTACAGTAGAAAATTTTTAAAGCAAAGAATTTGTTTTTAAAATGGAGAATTTGTATGATTAAAGGAGAAAGAATTATTCTAGCCTCATTTTTACATGATTTTATGCCTCGAACACATTTTCTAACCTGAATAGTCAACTTTAACAATATCTCGATTTGCGGGGAGATGCGCAAAGCGACACTTTTTTTTTTGCTAAATTCATTCATTTTATGCACAAATGCGTCCAATAAGCCTAACTTTATTGATTTTTGAGGTGTTACAGCTAAACTATAATTACAAAAAAAAAGTAGATCATATGAATTTTTTTATATGCATCAATTATTAATAATTAACACTTTTGTAATGTACCTTGCGATGTAACGCACTAAATTCGCTGTATCTTCTCTCGATGAAATGTCGAGTACCAGTCTTTGACTCCAAAACCTCGATACAGTAAACATAATAGGGTTTGCCGTGTGACACATCAGCTAAACGGTAACCGTTAATAAAAGCTTCGTACATTGCATCGCTAACACTTTCCGGAAGTAATAATATTTTATATAAAATACTTATATGTACAACAAATTTACATATAAAAGGTTAGAAATTAAATCTAATGATCTTTAGTATCAGAAAAATCTGAGATGACACTATGACAGCCTTTTTCTTATCGAAATCGCTCATACACTATCGCCAGTATCCATTTTCGATTTAGCAACTACGTGCTACATCCATTTTCTGACTCTGTTGATAGTACAGAGAATTTCTTTGGTAACAGAAAAAACTAAAAAGCCGGCAGCAGGTACCACTTATCTTTCGTTTCTGCCTGTCGCAATGAGGTTTATCTATCTTCGCGAAATGCACAATTCCAAATTCCAAAAAATATTGAAATTTTTCGCGCGTAATTACCCTTATACATATACTCTAATCGATAAAGCTAGTCACACACATTTTTAAACATGAGATTTAAAAAACATGAGGCATAAGAAAATAAACTAATCAGAGTCCTTTATGGGAAGAAAAAAAATAAAAGACTTTGATTGGTTCATTCTCTTATCCATTATGTGTTATGCGTTATGCAAAAGTCTATGCTTCTCTAATCTAATCGTAACTGTAACAATCGAGCAACACGATTGGCCGAAAACCTAAGGCCGGAATCAGACTATGTATTGAAGAATGAGATTGAAGGTTAAAAGATTGAAGTTTGACCAATTAGACCAAAATTTCTTTATCCTCATTGATGAAATTTCAATCTTTAATCTTTAATCTCAATCTTCAATGCATAATCTGATTCCGGCCTTAGTGTTACTGTCACGGAAAGTGTGTGTGACTAGCTTAAGTTACCGGTAAGTTACCGCCGATCCAATGAGCGCTCAAAAACGTATCCGCAGCGATTCACCGCGATCAGTGGATGCATTCAGTAGGTGCATCCAAAAACACGATTACTCGCTGAGAGCTCAATGAGCTCTCTTTTACCTGTTTGGTCTACATTTTTAGATCTAATGGAATATGCCAATCAAATGCAAGAACTCACTGAGCGCTCGTGCTTCTGGATGCACCTAGTACTACTACAACCGCTTTCTGAGCGTTCAGTAAGCTCTTGCATCTGATTGGCATATTTCGTTAGAACTAAAAATATAGACCAAACAGATACAAGAGCTTACTCGGCGCTCAGTAAGGCTGCATTCGGAAATATTATCCGACTGTCCCTGTATCGTTTTATCCTTCTTGTTCACCAAATAAGAATAAAATAATACATCCCTGATATTTCCAAACGCAGCGTAAGCGGTCTGTAAGTACTGAATGCACCCATTGGTTGGCACGCGGTTGGTGAAGTTCGAGGTCACATAAATAGTGCGTAACTTGCAGTGACATGTTTTTGTCAGTTTTTGCGATTCGGCCAGAGGATAGGAGTTGTTAAGGGTACGTCTGTTATATTATGACCTGTTACATTGGAATAATTCGCCTTCCTGGCTTCGTATCAGTATAATCCGTTACTTATTATTATCTTTCCTCTTAGAAATAATACTTTATCGCATCGAAGAATCCCTATCGAAAAAAATGACGAGAAACGGCTGGAAAGGATTATTACTTGGAACTATTTACCAACGAGGTAATTAATAATTACATTATATTAATATTTTTATACGCGACGCGAGAAATGTTTAAGAGCAGAACTTATCGTTTTTAGGCTCTCAAAGAATTTTAAAATGTTTTAGGCTACAGTTTAATATGATACAAAGTATTTCCGATAACATTTTAAATTTCGCGTAGTGTAGATTCTAGTAGTACTAATACCGTGATTATTCGATCGAAAGTATTTTTCTTAATACTCGTTTGGTTGAAAAGCAAGACGCATTAAAACGGTCGTCCTGCCAAGTCTCGCGTCGCTTTTTGTTGCGTGAAGTTGTCTGTTTGACAACAGAACTGATCGCGCGGGAAACAACGCCGCTTAAATTTCGATTGCGTTCACATTTCATTTGCAAAATATGGCGGATAGGGGATGAGACGGTGAAACGGACCGACTGTCAAACGAGTGGCATGCGATCAAATACAGTAATTAAAACCTATATAAAACTTATATCTGTAAACTACTAATAACCATTTTTCGATATTTATCAAATCGATATTATATTTATACTAATGCGTAACTATTGAGTGCTTTCCATTTGATAACGCAAGTTCTAACTTTCTTCACATTCAGAGAGTGAACAAAGATAGAACGACACTCATGTCGATATTCATATGTCATCAAATAAAAAATAGAAAGCACCCATAGATTCAGTATTTGTATGCTGATGATCCATTCGAACGCGTATTTCATAAAACTTGTTCAAAAGTATATCGCCGTGAATAATTAATAAGATTTTCCTATCAATGTACAGTATAAAAATAATGATTATCACATAAAAGACGAGCAGACTGTTATATATATGCTCACCTGCTTTTATGATAATTATTATTTCCATATCTCGAGATATATCTGATGCTCGAAATACGAAAGATTCATGAACGCGATGCCAAGAATGACAAGCGCAGCAACGTCGCGTCATTCGCGCTGCTTTGGCTTGGTGCATGAAATTAACCCGCAAAAACGAAAATCTTTTGCCATCTTAATTACATATACGCTTCCTTTACAGATTGTGATAGACATGAGATAGACATGAGATGGACCCAACCCTGAGACGAGTGGCATCGTGATTAAATGGTAATTGGAACTTATATTGTACTTGTATCTGCCCTGATGAAAATAAAAATCAGAGCGTAAGTCGAATGTAACAAAAGTGTAAACGAAACTTCTAGGAAGCGAAAATTGAAACATCAAAATATAAAAAAAGCTTAAATGTTTTTTTTACATTTTATTCCAATTTTCGCTTTCTAGAAGTTTTGTTCATGCTTCTGTTACTTTTTCATTACATCCGATTTACGTTCCGATTTTTATTTTCATCAGGGCATTGTTTATTATGCAACACTTATGTCCGTTTCTACCAATGTAGATTAACTTTAATCTTGGTTCAACTTATTCTTTTTCTAGTTCTAAAGATTAAAAAAAGACGAAGAGTTCGTGGAAATAGACATTAATTCATGCAATTATAGATTCAATATTTACTAAGGTCCGAGAGAGAGAGAGAGAGAGAGAGAGAGATCACACGAGAAATGAAATCACTTTGACATATTAATTATATTTATGTTTTATTTGCAGAATGCGACAGATACAAGACGGATCGGTTTCAAATGAGAGGTGTCGATGATTTCTTGAATTGGTAAGCAAAGTTTATATTAATTTTATATCTATTCTTACAATATCTAACAATATCTAACAAAATGTAAAACATTAATAATTCAACAAATAATTTGAACATGTACTTCATAATTATGCAACTGAATAGCGCTGCCATGTCGCTTTTGACACGTAAAGTTGAACGCCTAAAAAACTTTCGCCATCTAATTGTTATTTGTGCATTCAAATGTTTAAATTTCTTTTGTAAAATATCGCGAGTATCGACAAATTTCCTCCATTCTTATAATATTTTTCTGTTGTCGCAATACAAACTCATCACATAATTAATATCGACATATACGAAGTACGATATGATCACATAATATTTAGTAATTATTTGCAACTGTACTTAATTTTAACAAACGATTTCTTTCAATTTAATAGATGCTGTCTACATATTACAAAGCAAACAATGGGAAGAGAAGAGAGGTAGAAAAGCAGGCTTGATAACTGTGTAGGAAGAGGAGGAGGCTTAGGAAAAGCATTATCGGACATTGATGGAGCAACTTTACGGTGAGCAAGTTTACTCTTGTGATAAAAATTAGTCCTATCTTCCCATCAGGTTATTTTATTTCGATGATGAAAAATAATAATTAAAGAAAAAAAATCGAAAATATTATGAAAGTTTATTTTTATAAAGACAATTTTGAAAATATATAAATAAAAAATTATTGAAAAATTCAATGTACATGTATGAAAGTTATTTTTTGATTTATTGATTATTTTGTATGCTATTTTAATATGGATCTTATGTTTGTATGTTACAACAGAATCATTGTAACTATGATAACTACTATGGTAACTACTCCACTACTACGCATCATTCGGTGAGTGACAAACTTTAATGAGGTGATGAATCTGTGAAAAATGTAGCAAACAACTATCGTATCGACATTATTTAATATATTAGAAATGAATATAACGTTTCATGGATTCGTTACCTTAAAATGGATGAACTACAAAAAATTATGATACATATTCAATCTTGGATTTTTCTATCGCTATTTGTCAACTTGATGTGTATTGTATTTGAAATAATGTGTTTATACTCGTACAAATATAAAGAAAGAAAACGAAATAGAATTTAATGGTCATTTAGCTAATATAATTAAATACAATTAAAAGAAACAAAATAAGGATTTGAATACTTTTAATTTTATTGAATTATTAATTGTTTTATACATATTCAATTTTTTAATTTAAAAGAATATCGAATTAAAGTTTCTTTCTTCAAACAATACAAATCAGAAAAAATATTTACACTTAGAGTTGAATTTTAACAAAAATAAGTTTTATGAGTATAAGAAAATATAAATTATTGAAATAAGAAAAAAATAAAGTTCATATAAATAAAATACTGTGAATTTTAAAATATAAAACCTTCACAGATTTCGTTTAAAGAAAATTAATACGGAATATTCACATATGAATGTGACATAAAAATAGAGAACTATATTATATATATATATATATATAGAGCAAAACTTAAATGAGTTAGACATATATTTTCTTTAATTCTATTCCAAATATTCATCCAAGATTAAATATGCTATAAATTGGTGCAAGAAAAAAATATATATATTTAAAAATATTTTTTGAATGTGTATAAATAAGAAAATTGTCCTATACAAAAAAGAAACAATATTGTATAACGATTGATTAAACTTAACTTACACTTATTTATACATATGATGCGATAACAGATAACTATAAAATAAATAATCAATTCTTGAACATTTAAGCGTCAATTTTAACATAATAATTTATAGCCTATTCATTTGGTTGACAAAATAAATTTATAACAAATAAAACAAAATAATTTATATAAGACCCTGTAAGTTATTTGTCGCGGAAACGTTTTAAATTATATTAAGATTTCCATTAAAATTTTTCTATAAAAAGATAGTTAACTTATATTTAATACATATTATAACTAGATACAATAACGATATAAAAGCAACTAATAAGATAAGGAGTATACAAGTCACAACGTAAAGTTTTTTTGCGCGGTCGTTATATTTAATTGAACGTACAGGATGTTTGGAAAATAATGATAAGTCTTTTGCATAGGAACAGAATGGACTAAACTGAGAAGAAAAGTTGTCTACCATTTTGCAATTTTCGCAATAGTTAATATGATATTAATTGCTAAAAATTGTCGAAAATTCGATCTTTAATAATTTTTTACTCAAATACTTTCAACTTTACAAAAAAAAAAATATAAGATATAAAAATTGTTTATTTTCTTTTCATAGAGCTTTAAGAATTTTTTCAGAATTTTTTTAGAATTTTTTAATACTGTATTTTCTCATGTTGATAAAAATAAGAATATGCAGTACTACAAAGTTGATAAAAATTCTGAAAAAAATTTCTTAAAACTCTATGAGAAGAAAATAAACAGTTTTTGTCCCTTGCAGTTTTTTTGTAAAGTTGATAGTATTTGACTAAAAAATTATTGAAGACCAATTTTCGACAATTTTTAGTAATTAATATCTTATTAACTATTGCTAAAAATCGTAAAATGGTGGTAGAGGATTTTTCTTAATTTAGTCCATTCTGCCTCTATGCGAAAGATTTATCTGCGCCTATGCGGTCCGAATAGTGAGATCGTTGTAATACGTGCCCAATTCTCGCCACGTT
>NW_017304196.1:552801-553008 GCF_001594115.1 Trachymyrmex septentrionalis | reverse complement strand
CTTTTGCATAGGAACAGAATGGACTAAACTGAGAAGAAAAGTTGTCTACCATTTTGCAATTTTCGCAATAGTTAATATGATATTAATTGCTAAAAATTGTCGAAAATTCGATCTTTAATAATTTTTTACTCAAATACTTTCAACTTTACAAAAAAAAAAAATATAAGATATAAAAATTGTTTATTTTCTTTTAAATTTTTAAAATGT
>NW_017304196.1:548864-552701 GCF_001594115.1 Trachymyrmex septentrionalis | reverse complement strand
TATGCGAAAGATTTATCTGCGCCTATGCGGTCCGAATAGTGAGATCGTTGTAATACGTGCCCAATTCTCGCCACGTTGGTCTGTCGAGCTTGTCTCGTAAGACTAGCGTCTAGGAAGCCGATAAGCCGAATTAATCACGATTAATGCACGAGGGATGTGGACAATAGCGCCCCAGAAAGTGGATTGCCTCACGTCGCGTGTACCAGCCATGTGATTTACGCACTTGTTGTGACACAGACTATTGTGGTTTCACAGTATTGTGATTATGAAGGCCTCGTCGACGTTAGACGCGCGTTAAATGTGATACGAGAAGCCGGCAGTATTCGCAACAATCTCACTGTCGGTCCCGTATCCGTCGCGTCAATCGTAGTAAATTGTCACTTCGCGCAATACGCACTGTCTCTCGCACGTGATATGGAGATGCAACAACTGAGGCATAAAGTGATTCTCGAGACATTAATAAGATTTTTCTGAAGAGGTTGAGGTATGCTATACGTGAAATTTATCGTAGAAGGAGAATCAGAGGAAAAGGTCATAGAAGATATAGCGCCGAAATAAGTTCTTATCGCATTTTGTAAAAGGAGAAGGAATAATGTTGGAATAAATAAATATTAACGAACGTCCATTTTATCGGTTTCGAAGGATTCTATAATCTTATCTTATCCTTCACATGCTTCTTTATTAATCTCCCTCCTCCGTCTCGACTTTCTTAATCTATGAATTAGAAGTTGTTTATTTTTTGATCGTGATTCACATCGAACGTTTCTTATCTTTTGATGCTTATCTTTGGTAATTACTTTTATAAAGATTTCAAAAACTAATCGGTGATCATATTTTTCTTCCTAATGTTTGCGCTATTCTATCAATAGCTTTATTGATACCTTTTGTTCATGGTTTGTTTAATTGTCTGAAGCTTAATATATTATGTAACTGCCGACTACACACAATAATTGATAGTATGTTTGAATATTGTTTATGAATTTAATGCAATCATTATAATACATTATCTGCCCGTGATTGTGACTTATTTCTCCTTATCTTATGTTTATTCATGTTCTATCGTATTCTGGAATATATATATATATTGTATTTATCATATTCTATAATATGCTGGAAATATGAATATTATCTCCACCTTCCATTCGACAATTTTCTCTTATTGGTAAATATTTGATTTTACATGTAACTTATTTTACAGTTTAATATCAAATGTTACGTATTATAATTAATTTCAAAACGAAGAAGAATGAAATATATCTATATCGATAATTTTATAATTACTTACGTATTTGTAGCAACACGATAATTATAATTAATTATAATTGTAGTATTCATTGTTTTATGTTTAGTTCTTTTAGATCTCGTGTCTCATATATATATATTTTGTTTTGTTTGTTTTGCTTGATATGCTTTGAAAGTGCATATAAAATGCATCATCTATACAATATGTGGAGTAAGCTTGTTGTAAGAATTGGGAATAAGAAATTGATCAATCACAGTCGGTCATTCTTCTCACATTCGCATGTCATATGAACATGTCATCTTTACATTTTCGCTATTTTTGCATTGTTAAATTTTTTATTACTTTATAATTTATTAATTTTTCATCGTTGTATTTTATTAACATCATAAATTTCAATTTTTCGTGAAATGTAGTAAAGTTATTTGTTTAGGATAACAATCAATATGTCATAATACGATAAATTAATTCTTTTTAAGCTTAAATAAAATTTCAAGTTAAAACAGTGCTTATGCCTGTGAAATATTCAATCGAAATTCTCACGCGAATAAAGGAATTTGTGAATATATCTTCAGTTATATACAATTTTTACGTTTATATCGGTATTCTTTTTTAATAATTTTTCGTCTAAATTTTTTGATACAATTGCCTTGCGTATGTACATATGAATCGAATGCAACATTGTTTGTCGGTAATAATAATGAGCTGACAGGAAGGAATTTTTCCCGTTCTTATCGATTTTTAGTTGAAATACGTTCAGATTATAGCCAGATGTGACGAAAGATAAGTCTAATCTGGCCCGAGAAAGAAGAAGGGATGTAATAGGATGTAAACAATAATAAGTGGTCAATTTTGGAGTATAAGGCAACCCATATAGGAATACCAGTTTTCAATAGCGCCAATGCTTGGCCCAATATGTGGTAACCAACAATTGGTCAATACTTGGTATTCTAATATGGGCCATGTTTGGCATATGTTTTTTTGTCTCTGTTATACTTAATTTATCGTGCGATACTTATTGAGTCCTTATTAAAATATATGTCGAAAAATTATTATAGACAAAAAAAGTTTCGAAAATTAAAACAATTAAAAATTAATATTAGTGATAAATGTATTAATAATATTGAAAAAAATAACAGTGAAATTAATATTGACAGTACGAATAATGTAAGTGGGGTTATATTAGATTACAATGAAAAAACTATTTATCACAGATGATAATGAACATAGTGAATTATTCTTATTTGACAATGTTAAACAAGACAAAATAATTCACTGTGTTACACTGTGTTATCTGTATCTCTTGTTGGAAAGCATTTAAAATAATTGGAATAATCCGGCACTGCATTAAAACCATTTGGCCAAATATTGGCATGATAAGACAACTATTAATGGCCCAACATTGTTTGTCACGTTTGGTCAGTATAGTTATCCATTATAGTTATCTAGTATAGTTATCGGGCTGAAGTTATCATCTCATAGTATTCCCATTAGTGTGTCAGTCATGGTTGCGTCAATTGGTCATTATCGCGCCAGTATAGGCCACTTGGTAACCAATCTTAGGCCAGTATCGGACTAATAATAAAATCCTATGTGGGAATGTACAAACTTGTTTATTTGCTTAATTTTCTTTATATTTTCCTATATTTTCCAATTTTTTCCTATTTTTTTGTATATGCACAAGCAGTACGGGATTGAAAAGACTCTATTTAAATGTTAATCGCGTGCATGTATAATTAAATCTCCAATTTTTTAATTTATCATTTGAGTAGGTTTTAGATATCCTACTAAATTAATAAAAAAACGGTTCCCCTAATAAATCGCGTGTCGCGTCGCGGTTTAAATTAAGATTTTTTTTTTTTTTTTTTTTAAGTTAAAATATACGAATAGGTAGAAAAATGAATAGGACAAAATATGAACAAGTAAAAATATAAATTGAAATACGGGCAGATAGGATTAGGCAAGAATTCAGTCAGGTAGAGACATAATAATTTAGTAAAGTTAGAATGATTATATTACAGACAAAATAATAAACTTCACAGGCAAAAAAAACGGGCCACTAAATTTTAGCACAAATTTAGAATATTTTTGAATAGTGATAACTCAATGAAATATCATCGTATCAAGATGATGAAACCAAAGCTCAAATTAAAATTTGAACATTCCCCTTGATAACCTTCAGGATCATTTGATTTACACAAAATATAATACAAAATAACAGCCGTTAAAGGCGGATATTCACAAAGAGAGGGGGAAAATTTTTTCTTTAAACTGTTACACTGTTCAGGGAAATTGATTGCATGGTACAAAAGTGTATAAGTCTTTAAGTTCATTCCAAATAAATCCATATTTTGAACATTTTTCTACGATTTTTTTTTACTAATTTTAAGTTATATCGCGTTTTAAAGAAAGTGTTACAAAATATATAACTTCTTCTCATAAATTCAATATAATTCAGAAATTAATTATGTAAGAAACTTTATTAGAAAGGAAATTAAACTATGAAATTTAAATTTTAGTTCTTCAATTTCGTGTAAATGCGTGCGTGTACATATGCATGCGCGCGCGCGTGTGTGTGTGTGTGTGTGTGTGTATGC
>NW_017304196.1:541979-548603 GCF_001594115.1 Trachymyrmex septentrionalis | reverse complement strand
TTCAATTTCGTGTAAATGCGTGCGTGTACATATGCATGCGCGCGCGCGCGCGTGTGTGTATGCGTGTGTGTGTGTGTGTGTGTGTGTATGCGTGTGTGTGTGTGTGTATATGCATGCGATTGTTGCAAGTGATTTATCGTACAGACGCGATAACTCTTTCCAGATCTGTGTCGCCGATAATTGGTGCAAACAATTCCTCAACCAATTCTCGAGAACAACATCCAGTGAGAATAGGTAGGACAAATAGAATCTTCGCCAGTTTATTCTCTCGATCGTCTTGCTGTTGGAGATGTTGTATTAGAGTTTTCACGGCGTAATTTCTCGCTTGTGACATTATGTGGACACCGTTTGTAGTAGTATTGGCGATTTCTGCAATTTAAACCACACTTTCAATGTAATCGCATTTTTATCGGTGAGAAATTCAGCATATTTTATTTGTATACTATCGAAAAGTCATATGTCTTTCTTGCATATACATATATGTACCGTTTAACTTTTATTTACCTGGACGACACAACGCAAACGTGTCTAAAACACACAATTCGACATCGTCAAGTTGCAATTTTTCGATCGCAGCGCGCGTTGCAATTATGCAGGCTAAAGCACTATCGTTACTCGTTGCACTTTGTCCTCGTATGTTCATTAAATCAACCGGCCACGTAGCTGCGCGTAAAACAAAAAGAGCAGACCATCCACGACGAAGAATCTTGTTTTGGTCTTCCACATTCAGTATCGAAAAATCTCGGTGACGACGTGCATTCCGAATAGCTGCCAGGAATATTTGCGCGGATATTTCGTACTGTATAGCCGTGCCTGCGTGCAATATAAAAATCCAATTAATTTCTCGTAGAGAAATATATATCACAACATTGTTTATTTGCATTACTCCACAAATCAGAATTTTTCTTTGAAAACTGTGGAACTTGATTTTAAAAAAATTAGAACTTAAATTTTATTAGGAATATAGCGCGCGTGCACACATACACACAGGTTAGATACTTGATAAATTCTATCTAAAGTTGAGTAATTTAAATATTCTAAGGAAAGAAAGTTACCGGGTGATATAATCCTCGTCGGCTGTACATAGCGTGTCATGACAGGAAAGAAAATATTCTCTCTAGTTTCAGATTCGTGTAACGTCTTCATCATTAGAGTATTATTCAGTGTGAGATTCTTGAAAGGCAAATATATTTCGGAATTATTAAAACGTGCACAAAAAGACGTTGAAGGATCAACTCTAGGCTTCCAGGTGCTGTTAGAATTATGCGGATTTGAGAGCGAATTGTTTCGAGCACGTGGCCCTCTTTCTTCCTGCACCGCTGTGAAAATATATGCTTTAAAAATTCAACAGTACCTTATAAAGAAAAATAAAGAAAACTTCTACTTCTTATTTATTATTAATTTTTATAATTGGTTTTGAGAAGAAGAAAATAATTTTCTCTTGAAGATGAGCAATTACTCCAACAACAATTAAATATTTGTTAAATATATTTCATAAAATTTAAATATTTAAGCTTTGCTTAAATTAGCTTTGTAAATATTATATCTTTTTCGAAAAGTTTTGTGAAGTTTCTATACTTCTTATTGTGTTACATAATTTTATTTTACATTTACGTCTTGATTATAATCAATATGAAAGTGTGGTATAACGATGTAATTGAAGAATTCCAGTAGGATGGCTTTGGTTCTTCGATCACAGGATAAGGTTTGTGTATTTAAGAGCTGAACTGACGACCGGAGTTGACATTCAATATCATTTCTCGTGACACATTATGGCAATGGCTACTACTAAATTATTTACTGGATTATCCATGAAAAATAGTTATCGCAATTTGTGTTTGTTACATATACCTATCCTTATAACAGATTTAGTCTTTCTTAGTTTCTCTAAAATCTTTGATTTATTTAACACTATATTTGCCATTATTCTCGCATTAAAAAAAAAAATCTATATATATATATATATATGAAATAAAAGAATATAAGGCAAACATCAAATTAACATAAATTGTCCACATTACGGTTCTGCTGTCAATTAACTTTTCTGAATATCGTTAAGGATGAAGGCACGTGTCTAGCACACGCCATTATTTGCATCTCGTTGAGTTTGTTAGCACCTTGCTATGTTTACTTATTGGCGGTGATTTTATGTTCGCCCTTACGATATAAGATTTCATAAAAAATACATATCGATTTAATTTAATACAATATTATTCGGAATGAAAATGAAAATGATTCAATTTAAAATTAAATTTATTTGATTATATAAAAAAGTTACAATTATAACTTTTAAAAGAAAGTTTAGATTATAAATTAAATTATGCAAACACATTGCAAACAATTGATAATATATCTTAATCTTTATGTAAACATAAAATACATTTAATACATCAACAATGAGCGTTGTTTTATGTTAATTTGATAATTATTACAAAAAAATTATATCTTATTAATGGCTTCGATTTTTACATATAATTAAAGTTATTTTAATATTTAGGTACTTTCTAGAAAAAATTTCTTTTAATATTAGGTACTTAGATAATTAAGTTTTTGTTTTAAAATTAACGGTAATTATTGAAAAGGTTGAACCTCATCAATGACTTCGATTTTTATGTATAATTAAAGTCGATATAATCCTGAATCACGCACAATCTTTAAATTACGTAAAACTTAATGTAATCGGAAATAAAAATTCGATCTCAGAAACTAGAAGAGTCAGCCACGTGATTTAAAGTGCGAGTGACTCAGGATTATATTGACTTTAATTGTATGTAGAAATTAAAGTCATTGATTAAGTTTAACCTTTTCGCAATAATTACCGTCAATTCTAAAACAAAAACTTGATTCCATATCTACGTATTTAAATATCAAAAGAAATTTTTTTGTAAATATATTTAATATATTTTACCTACCCGCCGTATTCATGCCAACGGAGAAACATTTCTTTAGACGGCAATGTGGACACCAATTCCGTCTGGCTTTGTCAATGGTGCAGGATCCATCACTATCTAAAGAATTATAAATCCGATTATTGATATGATATTTAAGCAGCATTTCCTAGCATTATTCTTTTGATATTGAATGATCTGGTATGTTCTCATATTTTTCTACTTTTCTGTAAACGCTTGAACGTGTACGAACTTGTACAAGTGAACAGAGCACCGCGACGCACGGATCTTTTAAAGAAACACGAGCAACCATCACAGCAATAAACACCGTAATGTTTCCCGTATGATCGATCACCACACACTTTACAGGACACTGGTGTAGGTAGAGTTCTTCCTATTACGAGAAATGTTATCGTTTGTCAGTTAAGAATTTTATTAAGATTACTTTTGAAAATTACAATTAATTTTATTACGAGAAAATTATTAATACTTTTTAAGGCTTTTTAATCATATATTACGCACAATCATACCATTGAAATATGTGTTATTTGCGATTGAATAAATTAAAATAGATATTTACCCATTTTTTTTTCTTATTTTGATGCAATAGGCAATTCAAGTTTACACAAATCGAGCGAGTTTTTGTAATTCGAATATGAATCGTGCGATAATATCCGAGTAATGATCAAGGTGATCGTGTCCGACCGAGCCCGCGAATGAAAGCAAACTCTGTCAGGACGTGGAACGCACCCCTGTTTGAGGGAGACTTAACTCATTGGTGGTGGAAATGGACGGACGTAAGTTGGATTTGTCCGACACGTCACTTCAAATGTCAAAACGCGAAAGAATAATATTTGCGATAGACTGATCGAGAATGACATCATTGTTCGATCGTGAAATTATTCCAGAATAGAGAAACCGTATTTAACTTTTCAATCAATTATTCAATAATTTAACGAATTTTTTTGTAGAAGTAAAATTGCAATCTTTTTATTAGAAAAGATTTTATTTTCTTGGTTTACAATATTGTTTGATGATTGGAATATACATAAAAATATGCTAAATGAAACTTCACAGTTTAATTTCTTATTTCCGCGTATATTTATTATAAAAATTATTTTGAATTTTACTCAACAGAAAAGTTTTAATTTCTTTTATTTATTAGCAAAACGATTAAAAAGATGGAAATTAAACAATACTATAGGAAAGCATCTGATTTTACAAATATCATGTTTATTGTTATCATAGATCAGATACTTTACTAATCAACATCAATTACGTATTATACAATAATTTATTTGTCCGTATAAAAAAAATGTAGGGACATATATATAGGATATGTACCTATATGTATATATAACTTCAAATTATCCTACAATGCTACATATTATTGCGGGAATTTTAATACTAAAAAAAGTGCGACGTTATCTTTTGTTCAACATTAAGTTTTTATTATTTTATACTATATTATTTTAAATAGGATCTCTCTCTTTAACTCGGAAAAAGAAACGCAACTTCTCTGTTGGCGTGTTTAAGTGAGTAAAATTATTTATTGCGCATTGCAAAAGTAGTGTTACAGAGGAACTATACAAAAATTCATTTTTCATTAACGTTAGCTAAATATATTCGTCAAGAAACCGTGACAACGGGTTTCGAGTCAATAAATTATAAGAATGTTTCAGACTTTTCCTAGTTACTTTTCGAAGTGAATCATTATTATATTCGTGCAGGGATTACAGCTAAATCTGATAATATTGTATTCGTGCCTCGAGAAATTAACTTCATCCTTTGCAATTAAAATTTTGCATTTTTTTTTATTTTGTTTATTTCTTACAATTATAAATTTTATGCTTATTATGTTTGTCAATAGAATATTTCATGCAAAATTCAACATACATTCAGCATATTTCAAGCAATCACGGAGAATTATAAGTAAATGTTCTAATCCAGTATAGTAGTAAATAAAGCAATGAAGAGTCGTCGAGGCCGAAAAAGTCTATCTATTTCTAATATTGCAATAGTTTATTATGGAGATTATTTACAATTAAGTACTCTGGTTGCGCAGGCATTTGCTGTAACAAAAAAAATCGTGAGATATAATCGGCATAAATATAAAAAATATTATTTTAACATGTACAATAAATAACGAAGGTATCTTTTTTTTTTTTTATTCAGGAAGTCGAAATATTACTATCTGATTAGAAAATTGAAAAGTAATATGATGCTTCATTGCTCTTCAAAAATCATATTTCTATTTGTTGCACACTAGCCTTGCCAAATCATCATTTTTATTAAGTATTTTTGCGCTTTTGTCAAACCAGGAAGCACTTTTGCACTAATTGTATTATAGCTCAGCTATTTACATGTATCGGATATTCAAACGCAAAAAATGCGTAGTTAAATATGGAAATGTGCTGCTTTTCATATTAATATTTTATACTTTCGTCCCATTTTCTCGTAATTCCAATTATTATTGTTAAATTAGCAAAATAATTTTCAACACGCGTCGTCTTTCGTAACTTTTTTATAATCCCTGTCATTGACTAGAGATCCAGTTTCTCTCCTATTTATTAACGACACGTTTAAAAAAAATCAAAGTCTTTAAGATATATGTATTGATATTTTTCTCTTCTTAGACCATTTTATTACACATTAAAACGTTCATGCATAAGTTTTTGTATAAAGTAATCACTTTCTTGAAAACTTACGTATTTTCTTGAAAAATAGTATTCTTCTCTTGGATTCATAATATTTCAATTTCTATCATCGTTTTTCTTTCTTTCAAAACAATTTGCACGTCACTGACTAGTCCCATGTTGTAGAAGAATTCTTCTTCCACACATTCGTCAAGAAGTGTCTTAATTTCATTATTCTCCCTTGTTCTTTCCCCAGATAATCGGATTAAAGTTTAATCACAATCTTCAATTCTAATATACCTCCTATTCGTTATTAGAAACTTACGATCTTTAAATTTCTCGACAAATTCTTGTATAATTTATACTGCGAAAAACGTCTTCATTTTTCAACGCGTCTGAATCTATTTTCGAGAGACAATTCTAATGAACAAACGTCAATTACTAAACAATTACGAGGACGCGAGTAATTTTGCCGCTGTAGTGACATGATGTTGATGATGATAGGGTGCTTCCTGGGTGCCATAATAACTCTGTTGCTGATGTTCGCTGGTAACAGTTAATTGATGAGGATGTTGATAATAAGATGAGTACGGTTGACCAACGACGCCATCACAGCTCCGCGGTTCCGTTTTCACAGCAGGTACATTTCCAGTCGCCAAGAGAGAAGTATGTCCGAGGTAAACAGGTCTATCAGTCGACGTTGATGAGCCCGATGACTTTGGCACCTCGATCTGATGTTGTTGTTGTTGCTGCTGCTGCTGCTGCTGCTGTTGTTGATTGTTCTTCAAGTCTGTGTAGACAAATATTTGCGACATTAAAACTAGATCGATGTATGTATACTATAAATAATAAAGTAATCAGAAAAACATAAATATTTTATAAGATGCAAGGAAAATGATATTTTTATTGATATGTGATAACTAAATTTAAACATATTTTCTAAATTGTGAGTAATGAATTATAAAAAATTAATTATTATCGTTATTACTAATTATATCATGTCTTTAGTTTATATATTAAGTTTATATATTAAAACGGAAGCTTATTTTAGAGTTTACATTTTTATATTTCATACGTAACATTTCTCTACCCAACTACAC